>NW_025778915.1:0-122666 GCF_021130785.1 Homalodisca vitripennis | reverse complement strand
AATTGGTATCTCGTAAATGCTTCATAAACTATACTGTTTTTTGTTTTTGTAATTTGACTTTGAACATTTTAACAGACTCTATTTTGTTAATCTTAAAAAGGTTTTAAAAATTTGTCTCTTGCATTATCAAACCCATGTGGGACTAAAGAAAATTGGGTTTATTTAGCTTAACTAATTTTAGAGATGTACAATTTTTAATTAAAAATTAGAATATAAGGGCCAACAGCTGAAACATATATTATATTTATATATATATATATATATATATATATATATATATGTTATATATAGGCCTACATATATATGCATATATATGTATATTTATAAGACGTCCCAGCGAATGATAGAGCTATATATGTCAAAAAATTTGTTAAATTTTAGATAAATTATAATGTAGTTTTGAAACCAATTCTTTTAATAAAAATTATCGTGGCATTTTTTGCACTAGTAAACGCTCATACTAATAAAGCTACGCCTATGCATTTAAAGATAATATCTCTACAAAGAATCTAGCTAAATATTTGTTCCGTAAGATATTCATACTGATTATTTTAAATCCCATAAATTTATAAGAATCTATATTAGTTGTATGAATAAGGTGCCCACAGTAGGTCATATCCTGTTTGCAGTTATTTTTTTAGTATGAAGGATATTGCAGTTATTTTAACAATAATTGGCCGGTTGCTGGAGAATAGTTACTTGTATTCACACAATCAAATGAAATATAAAAAAAAGAAGTTTAAAATATAAGTGTTAGTTAAATAAAATTATTTGAGTCATTTGGACTTGATGCAGACATAAATTATACAAAATATAATGCACAAGTTTTATTTGTGTGACAACGTGGGAACAAAACATACGTGTACGAATACATCTTAATTAAGTCGAAACAGTGGAACGCCATTTCCTGAGTGACTTTTGTCTGTTCACAAGGCATGTGAGTACATGTCCTGATAACAAAAACATATATAGACCTAGTCAATTTATGATTTATGCTTTGTGCCATCCGTTTCATTATTTGATTATATTGATCTGAAATTGTGTTTAATAATATACTATCTACTGAAATATGTTAAAATAAACTATCTTTATTAGAAATTAAAGTTGTGTAAAATAAACACTCAGTAAGACTTAAAACTGCTTTCAATATTTACGAATATTGTGGGATGCTGCAGGAAAATTTCTACCCTATCTGCATTTTGTTTATGGAAACTAATTCTCATATATAAGCGACCACAATAATTATGCCCATAATCCTTTCGGTTTTATTTTAAAATCACAAAAGGCCTTTCAGCTCTTCTAATTTACTTTCGATGTAATCAGATTATATTGGCTAATTTTACCAACATTCACAGTTTTTTACAATAAGGCAGTTTTAATACAGTGGAACCTCGATAAGTCGGATTAATCGGGACCGCGGCCGATCCGGGTTAGCGAAAATCCGGGTGAGCCGGAGAATTAGGTAAAAATTAATAAAATACGGTATACTTACAGATAAACTCCATTATCATTGTAAAAACATCAAACATATACACATTTAATTATTATTAATCCTTACAGTACATTTATAATTGTTCATTTCCTGGTAAAAAACTCAGTCAGCTTTGGTTGTGGCCAATGTCGTCTGCCGCTTGCGTGCTGTGCGATCCCGCAGTCTCTTCAACATGAGCAATTCAGCCAGCGATGTTTCTGCCTGCCGCTCAAATTAAACCATTAGTTTGTTTAGTTTGGTCACTGCATCTCCATGACTCATCACTGGATCTTCAATGTCCCCGTCTGCCTCCTCAGCGTCTGATTCATTAGCATCAGGTAAAAAACGACGCGATCACTTCCTCGTCAGTAAGTGGAAAGGGTCAGGATTTGGGGAAATACGCGTCTGTTATTGTTTCCGAGAATCCGGGACAATGACCGCCACTCGGCCGCCGTATGCCATGAGTCACACACTCAATGTCGTACAGTCCCATCAAATACTGATGCAACATCGATTCACGGATACTATATCACTCAAAAATATTACGTTTTTTATTATTGCAATGTTTGTCTGATTTTTTATTTTTTAATTGAAAATCGGTCCGGGTTAGCCGGACTTCCGGGTTAATGGGAGCCGACTTATCGGGGTTGTACTGTAACAGATTTTAAATAGTATTTACACTGCATTAGATGGTTTATTGATCATTGGTGTAATTTAAATTTAAATTTGCATAATAACTTCGTTTTGAAATCTACTAGACTACTGATTAAACATTTCTACAAACACTACAGATAATTTAAAAATTTCTGAGATGTTCTATAATGTAAAACACTTTTCTTCGTCTTTTATCAACTTTAGCTGAAAGTGTTAACAGCTGTTAAGTATCCGTTCACTTTGTATTACGTGTTGGAGCACAGTCTGCCAGATCCAATGTAAAACATTCCAAAATCAACAAAACTTTTAAAATAAAAAGTTAAGTAAATAAACTATTCTAATTATTCCGGATGGTAAATCTAAACCATTCTTGAATCCCCTTAAATATACATAAACATTCCATTAAAAAGGTCTAGCCGTTTAGGCATATACGGACATAAAATAATTATATATATATATATATATATATATATATATATATATATATATGTATATGCCTAAACGGGCTAGACCTTTTTAATGGAATGTTTATGTATATTTAAGGGGATTCAAGAATGGTTTTTTTTTTTTTTTTTTTTTTTTTTCCTTTGGGATATTGGGGTGGATTCATAGATCCTCACACGTCAACCTGAGCTTATTGTGTGCCCCTTTGATGTTAGAGGGGTAAGCCTATCTTCGTGCCCTTAATTAGGCTAAGAAGCTTTTCCCCGATACTAGCATCTGGTTCGTCGCCTGGTTGTTTATCACCGAAAAGAGCCCTTCTCCTTGCTCCCAGTCTCTCACAGTCCAGTATTATGTGTTTTGCAGTCTCTTCAGACTTATTGCAGAGTCTACACTCCGAGTCCTCATTTCGTAAACCTAGAGTGTTTTAGGTGTTTCCTGAAGTGGCCGTGTCCAGTGATCAAGGCAATCACTTTGCTTAACCCGATCCCTGCCCAGCCCCATCAGCCATCTGGTGAATCCGGAGCTAGAATCGGCAAGCAGTCTTTTGCCGAGTGCTTGTCCTTGGTGACTCTGCCACCGCAAGCGGTGTGTCTTCCTGGACCATTTGTTTATACTTTGGTAAGCGGCTGACTTGCTTATACCACAACTCGGTTCTGGACCGGTGTATGGCATGCTTGCTCCGCTTTTTGGCAAGCCTGTCGGCGCATTCGTTGCCACCTATGCCTGTGTGGCCCGGTACCCAACCAAGACGCACACAGTTGCGTGATCCAAGCTTGCAGAGAGTGTTAAAGCACTCCCACACAAGCCTGGATGAAATGCTGTTGGAGTCAAGAGCTTTAAGAGCTGCCTGACTGTCTGACATTATACAGATGTTCATTCCCTGGTACCTTCTGGTGAGGCCTAGGTTGGCACAGGCTAGGATACCATAGATTTCGGCTTGAAATATGGAGCAGTTCCGACCCAAACTGCCGCTAAGGGCAGTTCTAGGGGATTGACTAAACACTCCATATCCAGTTCTACCCTTAATAAGCGAGCCATCCGTGTACCAGACAAAGCTCTTTCTTATTGTTGGGATGTTATCTTGCGATTTCCACTCATCTCTGGAGTAGAAGTCAACAGAGAATGGCTTATTGAATACGAACTCCGTTCTCATTGTGTCGGAGACCATTTCGAGAATAGCGCTTGGGTTTACAGCTTCAGTGATGGCGCCATGGCTCGCGTTAGACGCGCCATTCCCTCCACAAGCCAGCAACCATCAGCCGATAAGCTGACTTACGCGCTTCAGCTTTTATATGGACATCAAGAGGTAGAAGTCCTAAAGCCACCTCGAGGGTCGCTGAGGGACTGCTCCTGAATGCTCCGGTTACAAAGATTGTGCCAAGCCTTTGTAAGCTTTCAAGCTTGGCTTTGGCAGTTACCTGATTCACCTTTGTCCACCAGACTAATGAACCATAAGTGATTTGAGGCCTTACAACTGCTTTGTAAAGCCATAGTGCTATATGGGGTTTTACGCCCCATGAGATTCCTGCAAGTCTCCTGGACGTCATGAGCGCACACTTTGCTTTGTGCAGGATATTATTAAGATGATCATTCCACGTAAGCTTATGGTCTAGAGTCAGTCCTAAATATTTGACTGTCTTTGACCACTCCAGCTGAGTGGATGCGAGTTTCAGCCTAGAAAGAGACTCTAGGTTCTTTTTTCTAGTGAATGGTACAACTACTGTCTTAGAGGGATTTACTTTCAGTCCCTCTCCCTGACACCAGTTGTGTACATGTTGAAGGTTGGTATTCATGATATCAACAACAACATTTGTATATTTTCCCTGTACCATAAGGACTATGTCGTCTGCATATCCTTGGACATAGATTCCGTTGTTAGTAAGGTCCTCAAGTAGACCATCTACTACTAGATTCCACAGTAGAGGTGACAGGATGCCTCCTTGAGGACATCCCCTTGTGGGTGCGATCACAAGCGATACTTCATTGAGATCGGCCCTGATCCGTCTGGAGCACAGCATGGCCCTAAGCCACCGGCACAGAGCTGGCTCGAGGCCACGTCGCTGTGCTCCACTTACCATTGCAGTGAATTTGGCATTGTCGAAAGCTCCTTCAATGTCTATGAAGGTGCACAATGCCAATTCCTTGGCGGACAGGCTATCCTCAATCCTACTGACTAGTTGGTGCAGTGCTGATTCACAGGATTTGCCTTGCTGGTATGCATGTTGGTTGCGATGAAGGGGAGTGTCTGAGAGAACTCCCTTTCTCAGGTGCCTCTCCACCAGTCTTTCTAATGTTTTCAGTAGAAACGAAGATAAACTGATGGGACGAAAAGATTTAGGGACAGAGTAGTCCGCTCTCCCTTTTTTAGGGATGAAGACCACCCTGTTGAGACGCCAGACTTGTGGTATGTACCCATAGGCTAGGCTCGCCCTGAATAGATCACATAGAAGGGTAAGGAGATTCTCCGGCCCTTGTTGAAGCAGGGCCGGAAAGATTCCATCCCCTCCTGCAGATTTGAAAGGGGCAAATTTAGAAATTGCCCATTTGGCTTTAGAGAGAGTGACAATCCTTCTGGCAATGGCCCAGCTACCACGACAAGCTCTTGGCCGTGAGCCTGCCTCGTGGTTACCAGACGTTCCAGTGTCGTCATTCTCAAAGATACAATCAGGGAAGTGAGTCTCAAGGAGAAGTTTGAGGCTATCACTAGACCCGGAAGTGTGTTGACCTCCCTGGGACCTTAAAGATCCCAAGTGACCGGTTGGACTTGAGGCTAGTAAGCGTTGCAGTCTAGCTGCCGCGCTTAACTCATTTACCTTCTGTGTAAACTGCCTCCAGGAACTTTGTTTTGCTTTTTTAATTGCTAGGCTGTATTCTGTTAGAGCTCTATGATAGGACTCCCAGATACGGCTCCTTTTGCATTGATTGTACAGCTTCCTGACATTAGCCCTTTTGCGAGCGAGGTCCGCAGTCCACCACTTAGTATTGGTTCGACTCTTCCCCCGTCGCAATGGGCAATTGTCGTGGAAGCTATTGATTATAGCATTCTGCAGGTCAGAAGCTATCTGATCTATGTCTGTGAAACATCGCACCCTTCCGCCTACCGATCCCAACTGTGACTGAAGGTCAGACTTATATCCCAACCAGTCAGTCCTCCTGGGATTGCGATAGAGGACCTCTGCAGCCTCATCTTGCAAGTTTAAAGCGGATATACCTGTGATCCGATAATGAGGCCTCTTCGCTTACGTGCCACTTATCAACCATTCCAAGTATACCTTGTGTGCAGATTGTTATGTCAATAACTTCTTGTCTAATTCGTGTTGCGAACGTAGGGCGGTTACCTTTATTACATATAAATAGGTCCCTACTTAGAAGAAATTGTAAAAGTGCCTCACCTCTGGGGTTTGTGTTGGTGCTGCCCCATCCAGCAGAGTGATGGGCGTTGGCGTCACAACCTAGAAGAAGTTGTTGACGTCTGGCTTGTGCTTCTTCCACCAGGAGCTCTAGGTCTCTTGATGGAGGGAGTTCCCTGGCATCATATGGCAAGTATACGGAGCCTACAATTGTGCTCTGCAATATGCCTTCATTCTTCCAGGTCAGTGTGCCCACAGTGAGATCTCTGGAGCAGAATTCGTTGAGGGTTAGAAAATCCAAGCCTCTCTTCAACAGGATGCAGGTTCTGACATTCCTTAGAGAGGTACAGTAAATTAAACTTACCTTTGGTTTCATTTAGGCCCGCCACTCTCCCTTGGTGAAGCCATGGTTCTTGAATCAATGCCAGATCAAATCCCTCCTGGAGGAAGAACTGGCAGAAGGCTGCCGAGGCAGCCCTACTGTGCTGGAGGTTGATTTGTAGAACTCGTGGCATTGTCCTTGACTGTCGAGGAGACAATTGAGACCTGCCAGAGTCCTAAGTTGGCTCTACAGTTGGAAGCCTTCACAGCCTTGTAGCAGACCTCGTCCAGGAAGCAGACGAATCCGTAACCTTTCGGGTCTGGCTTGGATGGAAGGATTTTCCACTCGTTTACATTCAGGTTGGGGTTCTGCTTATTGAACATCTCAAGTACCTTTTCAGGTGTCTTCTTCAGAAGCTTCGGGTGAGCTCTGAAAAACACCCTAGTGGACCTCAAGATGTCCTTACGCAGACCCACTCTCAGAGAGATGTCATCTCCCAGAGGTTTTATTCTTTGAATAACTTCTTCCAGCCAACGTTTTTTTGGTGTGCTCGTTGATGCAGGAAGCAATTAAAACACCTTTCTCTAGGTAGGTGCCCGCAAACGATGGAACGGAACCATCCTCCAGGGGTTGGATTTCTTCCATAATTGCGTCCTCGATGGCTTCTCCTTGCTCTGCACTAAGCTTCGCTTCCGGGTAGCCTTCGAGGGCTATGGCCCATTTTGATCGCTGCGACCTCTCTGTAGGTAGCCTTGGGTGTGCTACTAGAGGCCTCGGGATCGTGGGCTTCGGGCTTTTGGGTTTCCCTCCTAGCCTTCTTTGCGGGTCTCTCAGCGGAGGGCGGGGTGACCAAGGTGCCTCTGGGGCGTTTGGCCGACCCCACCCCCGCCTTGGTACCCGCGGTTGGGCCCGGAGTTGAGACCTCCTGCCGTTCTGGATTCTTTTTCTTCTTCTTTTTCCCCCTCCTCCACTTGGAAGGGTCAAAAGCTTCACCCTTTTCAAGAAGTTTAGCCTTTAGTGCTTCTCTTCTTTGAGCAGTGGTGAGATTGGGCCTCTTCATTCTGAGGTTGCCGAGTTGCTCTGTGGCATCATCCAGCGTACCTGTAGACATGGGAGTGCTTGGGCTGTTGAGGAGCTGATCTTCTATATCTTGAAGGGATTTTGCTTCCTCAGCGCTTGTGTACTGCCTTCCTCAGATAAAGCCTTGCCATGTATGGGAGCTTCAGTGTGCAATGGAACCTCCTGTGTTCCTAAGGCACTTTGTTGAGGAGAAGGTAGGGATGTTGGCATAACAACCTCTTGAGTTGTGTTGCCAGGTGGAGGTATGTGCGAGGTAGCTTCAGGAGCTACCTCAGCAGGAAGAGGTAGGTTAGAAACAGCTTCAGGAAACTGTTTTCAAGGGTTGGTTGGTTTTTGATTTTTGTTTTTGTTTCTTTTCATGTTGTTCCCACGAGAAGCTAGGGAATGGAAGGTCAACCCTGACAGAGCCCGCATGCCTGGGTAAGCTGCTTTTAAACTGGAGGGTCGCCGGTGTCCAGAGTCCGCATAGTAAAGACTGGTTTGCCACCAGCCATTCAGCCCTGGCCTACGCTGTTCCACCGTGGCTTGGCCCCTAGTGGGAGAAATGAAAGGGAAACTAGATCGAAGAGTTGAGGAACTTTACCTCAGATAGAAGAGAGTGAAGAAGAGAGATAGGCTGACACATAGAAAAGTGTGCCAGCCCATAGGCCTCCAGAACAAGAAGAGAAGGGATCTGGAGCATTAGCTAGGGTACCTCGGGGTCGCCACTACCCGTACGGCCTCGAAAGTAAGACCGCCCCTGAGGGAATGGTTTAGATTTACCATCCGGAATAATTAGAATAGTTTATTTACTTAACTTTTTATTTAAAAGTTTTGTTGATTTTGGAATGTTTTACATTGGATCTGGCAGACTGTGCTCCAACACGTAATACAAAGTGAACGGATACTTAACAGCTGTTAACACTTTCAGCTAAAGTTGATAAAAGACGAAGAAAAGTGTTTTACATTATAGAACATCTCAGAAATTTTTTAAATTATCTGTAGTGTTTGTAGAAATGTTTAATCAGTAGTCTAGTAGATTTCAAAACGAAGTTATTATGCAAATTTAAATTTAAATTACACCAATGATCAATAAACCATCTAATGCAGTGTAAATACTATTTAAAATCTGTTACAGTACAACCCCGATAAGTCGGCTCCCATTAACCCGGAAGTCCGGCTAACCCGGACCGATTTTCAATTAAAAAATAAAAAATCAGACAAACATTGCAATAATAAAAACGTAATATTTTTGAGTGATATAGTATCCGTGAATCGATGTTGCATCAGTATTTGATGGGACTGTACGACATTGAGTGTGTGACTCATGGCATACGGCGGCCGAGTGGCGGTCCCGGATTCTCGGAAACAATAACAGACGCGTATTTCCCCAAATCCTGACCCTTTCCACTTAAAAAAAAAAAAAAAATAAAAAAAAAAAAAAAGAAAGTCCTCAATGTTTACTAAAATTCAAAGATCTCCTCAATGTTTACTAAAATTCAAAGATCTCCTCAATGTTTACTAAAATTCAAAGATCGTTCAGGATGGCAAACCTCCACCACTTCCACTAGAACACCCTGTTGAGCAATTCATAAGTTTAATTTTGGCAAATATTTCAAATCCTGATCTGCCAGACAGTCTTCCTAATTCCAAAAAACATATCTCATGCTGAACGAAAAAGCAATTAGGTCACTTCAAAATAATGATCAAATTATGATTTTGCCTTCGGACAAAGGCAATTCTATTGTAATTTTAAACAAGGTTGATTACATAAAAGAGGCAGAAAGACAGCTAAGTGATAGTTCTACGTACAAACAAATTGATGAAGAACTAACATCAGCATTTAACCAAGAAATCCGTGATTATCTTACTCAAGAGGCTGCTAATGAGGATCTTTCAGATGATATGCTAAATCTTCATGTCCCAAAAGTACCGAAAACACCAGTTTTCTACCATTTACCAAAAATACATAAAACCATCGAGACCACCTCCTGGCAGACCTATCGTGGCAAGCATCGGTTCTCCTACAGAGCGAATCTCAGCATTCGTAGATGACAACCTGCAACCCCTGGTGAGAAATCTTCCAGGGGACACCGGACACTTGTTATCAAGACTCAAGGATGTTCACCAGCCACTTCCTGATGAGACGATTCTTGTAACGATAGATGTAGAATCGCTTTACACTAACATTCCACATCAAGGTGGTCTGGAAGCCGCCACACATTTTCTTGAAAGAAGGCCAAATAACACTAAACCTTCAACAAACTTTTTAACCTCACTCATTCATTTAATTTTAACAATGAATAATTTCAAATTCATGGATCAGAACTATCTCCCAAATTAAAGGAACGGCGATGGGTACTCGAATGGCCCCATCATACGCCAACCTTTTTATGGGATTTGTAGAACAAAATTTTCTTAAAACTCAAAATTTCCTTCCTTTATTGTGGCTAAGATTTATAGATGACATTTTTGTAGTCTGGAATCATGGGTTAGAGAAACTTCATCATTTCCTTGATAGTTTAAATAAATTTTCATGTCTTAACTTTAATTGGAATATTAATCACAAAATCGTCACTTTTTTTGGATGTTGAAGTTTTTCTAGAAAATCATATTTTAAAAACCAAAATACATGTTAAGGGTACTAACAAAATGAATTACTTGCATTACAGTAGCTGCCATCCAAATCATGTAAAAAAAGTCCATTCCAAAAAGTCTTTCCCTTAGAGCCAAATCCTTATGTACAAACGCTTCAGATTTCAAAATTTACAAAAGCAAACTTACTAAAGCTCTTTCCAACAGGGGATACCCTACAAAACTTTTGAACCGGCAGCTCAGACAACCAAAAAAGGCTACAACTATTCCAAATCACTTCCAAAATGATCCTAAATTTATAACAAAATTTTATCCTGGTTTGCACAAATTCAATAGAGTTATGAAAATTGGCTATGAAATTTTAAAAAACTCGCCCTTAACTGAGAAATTATTGTCCAGGCCACCTAGAATAGTATTTAAGAGACCTAAAAATTTGAAGAATATGCTTGTAAGGCCCTAAATTCATGTTGGAAAAAATTATGAAAATTTATCTTTTGGCTGTGAACCTTGTAATAAACCACGTTGTGGTATTTGCAAAATTATGGATAAGACCGATCAATTCCAAAGTAGTGTAAACTAAAAAAACTTATCCAATAGCTGGTAAATTGGACTGTACCTCCAACAATTCAATTTACCAGCTAACCTGTAGGTTTTGTCCCAAGGACTACATTGGGCAAACCTCTAATTCTTTGCGGGTAAGAATGACCGGTCACCGTTTTTCTATCAATCACAAAGACGACAAAAAACCAGTAGCCTTACACGCTATTCACCATAACAAAAGCTTTGAGGATTGTTACAAACTCAAAGCTATAAGCAAAATTACTCCTTGTGAAAACAGCTCTCGAAATGATTTAAATTTAAGGAATACTGAATTGGCACACCAACTTATATTAAAATCAAAACAACCATATGGACTTAACATTCGCTAAATTATTGTTTTCCACTTGAATAATTAGATTGTGATACAAATTTACCTAAATTCAAAATTATATTATATTATATTATGTTATTATTGTTAAATTAAAAACAACTAATCAAACCTTGTGTACATGTCAAAATTGTATTTACATTTAGAATGTTTATTATCAGGTGTTTCTTCCTTTGTTTGTTTATTTTATTCTGTGTTATTATTGTGTACTTGAAAAAGTTGTTAATACAACGAAATATTGTACAAGATAATTGTAGTTTTCTTTTGAACTGCTTAAGAGACTATATATATATATAAACACGTAGTTGAATGTGAAGTAAATCACACTTCCCTATATTCAGTTTAATAACGTTGTTTATCTACCATATGGTATGATACGTTCGAAATCAGCTTTGATCTGAACATGATTTTGTTTATTTACTTAGGGTATAAAGGGTATCCATTTTAAATTATCCAGTGGTATCACTAAAACGACTAACACATAGTAACATTTAAAGAAGAACATATAACAAATTAAAGATATAAACTTAAAGATTCATATGAAACACCCTATTTATTATTGCTGTTTTGGACATAAAAGAATATTGAAAATATTTTTAGTCTTTGTTTTAGCTTACTCACTTTGGAGCTTCGTCCTACTAACGTTTTTTTAAATTACAAGATTTAAAGTATTTTAAAGAATAAGGCATTAAAACTTTACACATCAATACTGTACATTAGTATTTATCTTTTTTGTCATATCAGAGAAGGGATAGCTCACGACGAATTATAAGTAAACTTTGAATAAAGGTCACTAGTACTATATCAAATTAGAATAATACACGTTTTGATATGAATAACGTGGTGGTCTATATTTTTCTTGTATAAAATTTCGTTGAATTATCGTGGTTCTCTATTGCAACTAATTACAAGAATTGCAACAGAGCTATTTCTAACAAGCTCACGTTTGTATATTAAAACCACTTACAAAAGTGTTGAAAGTTTGTACTTTGCACGCTTAATCTTAGGCTACGTTTTAGAAATTGATACCCGTATAATTGTACCCCTAATACCTTGATCTAAAAGATTTCTGTCTTGATTCTGTGGTAGTAACCCCTTACTACGGCAAATATTTTTTCATCCTATTATAATTTTAAGTATTCTACCGTACATAATATAATTATGAGCATTATTGGGCAATGTATAAGAATTTATATTGATTTTAATCGTGTCCGTATCGAAATTAAGGTACTAACATATTTTATATTTTAGAGTTGAGAAATGAATAGTAACAGTTTAATTTTTTATTAAGATCATATCAATATTATCTTAATTTTATACATATAATTATCTATATTTATATTTTTTCCAAAGGCGTATATGAACGTTAATGCTTTTCAGTTTTCGTTAATCTTAAAGAGAAATTAGTTACTCATTCTATTCTATGTGCATATACTTTATACTATAAATACATCTGAGCAATATTAATGTTTATCTATTTATTTATATGTGCATATCATTGTGGTTTTGGTTATATTCTAATCTATATTAAAAATGTAATTTCCGTACTAACAAGAAGGCGTACATTAATATATTTTCTCAGGTAACCAACCACGTTTAGCCCAGTTAACTCCCTGCCATATTTTAATTGGAATATGCTAATTCTGCTTCTCATACAGAGGGAACGATTGATACTTTTGGTTACTCTTTTATTTCAGATATCAAAACTTGTTATCTAGTTTTTGTTCAGTTGGTCGTAGGGATATATATATATATATATATATATATATATATATATATATATATATATAAGTAGATAGTAATATGGGGTTCCTGGCGCACTTTCGGAGCCGACCGAAAAGCAATGTAAAATACTGTTCAATGTACCATAAAGGAAGCTGAGAAATAACACAGCAAATCTCAATGAAAAATTAACCGAATCTACAGTCGTTCGTCTCCAAAAGCGATCGGTACATTACTATCTACTCTGTGGAATGAAAAATTAACCAAATCTACAGCTGTTTGCTTCTACTTTCTTAAGCTGTGCTTTTGTAAAATGTTGTCAAATCTGCTACGAATAAAGGATTTATCTTAATAAAATTTAATCAATTTAAAACATTTTTACTACTAAAAACATACTGTACTTTAATAAAAAACTTTTCTACTAAATAAACAACATGAACTCACCAAGCTCTCTTCAGTTTCTAGCATTTCAAAAAACTTACAAAGAAAGACAATTTTAACGAGTTCAACGAATTACCAAAACATTTTAGAGAACAGTTGATACTTTCCTTAAATGATACAGAATTCAAAGAACTTGTAAAGTCTTTTGCAGAAAAAACGTCTAATGGAGTGTTTTACTATCGGCAAAAAACTAAAAAAGTAAGGGATTACATATTTAATATAATTACGAAAAGATATTGAAAAGAAAGTAAAAAATAAACAAACAGAGAGTTTTCATCGTTTTTTTATGACATTTTTTCCCATATTATACGTTCTTTCAAGATAATCAAGACTTAATTGATGAATTTCTTAGGAATTTTTGTGAGTATCAAGATTTATCAACACAATTCATTAAAGAGCATTATAGAATTTTTCTTATAGAATATAGCCACATTTTGTGTGAAACAAAAGGTATTACTGTAGATAATATTCCATGTGATTCCTATGAAGAAAGACACCAACTATGGTTATCAAAACAGTACTATGACGTGGGGAGGGACTGCAAGTTTTAGAGTTAAGACTTTATTCTACAAAGTTAATTGTTATAATTTCTTTATCTTTTATAGTCTTCTTTCCAGTAACAATCAAGTGTAATTTTTCATTTTTGTTTAATTCTTTAATCTTTTTCTCATCCAAAAACAGTCAAAAATCTGTTCGGTAAGTGTACTTTACAATCTTCCAACTCGGCAATTATTGTAAACCCGAATTTTATCTTTCATTTTCTCCAAATTCAAGATTCTATGTTTCTTCCTTTCTTCCAATTCATTTAACTTCTTATACTCTTTAAACTTACATTCTCCAATATCATTTAACTCTTTCAAGAACTCCATTTAAATAGAAAAAATTTAAAGACGGAAAAAAATGAAATTCGCTAACCTTCACTCGAGAAGTCGGGGAGAATGTGAGTAAAACCGCATTCTTTTCAAGAGGTTCTTCGTTTAATTTCTCCAAATGTACTATAAAATCATCGAGGATTTCTGGTTCAAAATCATAAACAAATTCAACATCCAGATAATGAAAAAAATACAGGTAATATCTTTTCATAATAAAACGTGTGTATCGATACCTACAAACCTAATGTATTCTTTGAAAAGGAAAATAATTTTGTCAATGGTTCCAAGAGATAAGTAAAAATTTTTATTCTGTTTTCTAAATTCTGTAACAAATTTTGTTTGCTTCTTGTCTCCATATTGCAATTTTGTAAGCAGGTTATTCAAATGTGTTAATTTATTTCGAAATTTCTTAGGTTTAGGTCTTTCTAACAAAATTAAATTACAACCTCTACAAACTAAATATCTTTTATCGATAATTTCTCCTCTATTAGAACACTTGTAACAGTTGGCATTATACTCTTCCATTTAAACAAAAAGATTTTTTTATAAATGGAGATTATGGAACTAAGTCTGCCGAGATATAAATTTTTCAGCGCAAATGTTTGTGTTTACATTTCTACAACAGAGATAAATAGAAATAATTTCATTCTATTTGTACAACCATTTAGGATATTATGTGTACGATTATAAAGATTATTACGGGAGAAATCGGGATTTTTCAGTGGCGAAAGAGTATATTTTTGAAATATTAGAAGGAATGAAAGAGAATAATATGAACATCATTAACTACTGAATTTATCTAATATCGTTCTTAATCACATCATAGGCTAAAAATTTCTCAGAGACAACAACAACATAACAAATCGCGTTTTGTAACAGCTTTTTGAAAATCCATATTGATAATTATATCGTTCTTTGAACCAGAAATATTTGTCAAACTCTTTGTTGTATCAATGACATAAATAGGTCTATTCGCTAAAAATTCTTTAGGATTGTAATACATTTCCTTATTATTACAGTAAACTTTCTTAAAATCTTGATACATCTGATACATGATTCTGAAAAGACCTCCGGAAATGTTTAAATTTTGTAATTCATCTGGATAATAAGAACCGTTCAATTTTTACTCTGATATTTTTTACATCCAAACTATCAAACTTTGAAGGATTTTTTTTCTTGATTATTCTGTCTATCTGTTTGAAAACCTATGATAACGAACTTGGGATTGAAGATATTTCTATAAATATTTTGTGATATCGAACGAATAAGTTGTTCCGGAAATACCTTTTTGTTCAATACATTGGCCAATCTAGAAAATTAAACATAATGTTTTGACTTTTTGTAATTTCATCAATCAACCTAATTTTACTCGTGGTTTTATAATCAATCATTGGAACTCTAATAAAAAAATCTGTAATTGTTATTTTTTCCATCAACAGGCATAACATTTCCAGTTGCAGTCTTCAGAATCACATCATCGTCTTCTGCTCTTATAAAACTTAGATAAAATCCTCCTTTATAGATCGGAATAGTAACATTTTCAAAAAAAATCCTAATCCAAAATGAGATAAATTTCCAGCTGCTTCAAAAAACACCAAATTTAAAATCTGATTCAAAGCCATTAGAAGTTTGAGAAATAACATCACTTTTTGAATACGAAATAGTTCCTTTAATTGTGCTTAATTGGCCACAGTTTTCGACTTCTTCTATCAATTTATTGTGTTTTCTTACTTCAATCTTAGAAAATAAAAACGGTATAAAATTATCGATTAATCTAACATTATCAGTTCCAAGATATGCTTGACCTTCTTGTTTTGTTAAAGTTCCAGAAATATAAAACTGGAAGTTAGACGAGCAAAAGTTATCTCCAAAATCAATATTAAACTCAGTTCTTTTATTCGGTTCATTCAAATGTTGTTTACTAATTGGATAGAAATTTTTAAACTCCGCCCTTTCAATATCACTAGCATATTTTCTGTAGTCCGCCATTTAATAAGAGAAAATTTAGAAATTTTAAACATCATGTATAAGAAAGATATCATTTTTTCATCGATCTAATGTACGTTTTTTATAAGAAAAGATATAAATTTTAGTAAAATAATTAAAAAGATTAGAGTCATTTTTAATGATCTACTTCGTCATATTCAGGATTCTCTTCCTTAAATTTTGCGATCTCGGTCACATATTTCAATAAAATTTGCACAGGATAGTAACCGCTATCTATAATATTGTTCCAATCAACTGTATCTTTATTTTCATCCAAAAACTTTATACTCAAGTGTTGATAGAGACAAAGAACAGACATATGATCTTTTAATTGATAATGTATATTTTCTTGAATGAACTCTGATGATAAAGTTTGATATTTAGCAATGTTATACCAATTCAATTTGTTTACGTATAATCTCATCATATCTTCGGATAATTCATATTTTTGAGAAATGTCATCACCAATGTTCTTTTTTCAAATCTCTTTCGTGTTGCATGATTAATGCATAAAAAGATCGAAAGCACTGTAATGTCCTGCCATCTCTATTTATTAAGAAAAAATTTCAAAATCAAGTTTTTATAAATTGGCTCTTTTTTGCGTTACATTCAGCACATTTTCCAGAAATTCTTTTAACTCCATTGATATTTGCGTAATATTTTATATCATTTGTTGCAGTTTTTTTGCCTTACACCTCACACAATATATGAGCGCCATTTATAAAGGAGAAATTTTGTCATCATAGCCGCCTAATCCCATTAAATCTGATGTCGATGGCTCTAAAACTTATAACAACATCTTCTTTAAATTTATTAAAGTTTTCTTCTAATTTTTGAAATTTGACAGCATAAGAATCATTGTATTCAACAAATTTATGACCAATATTCTCAAAAGTTTTCGTAGCATCTAAACTAAACTTATCAAAAGACTCTTTAAATCTAGTAAGTTTTTCATTAATTTTCACCAACATCGTCTACTGATATTTTACTTCTTTCATCAAGTTTTTCATAGACTTCTGTTGTAAAATCTTTAACATGCTGTTTATGATTCTCATAATTTTGTTTTAGTTCATTTAAACATTTTTAATAGGATCTTCTAATTGAATCATTACAACAACATCAAATGGATTAATTCCTTTACTAACACCGCTAATTCTTTTTCCTTTAAAATCTAAGGCATTTTTAACATTCGGATCATGTAAATCAACAATATCGATTGTTTTCTGATAATTTTAGAGGTTTTAAAATTTGTTCTTTAACAACAACATCATGTTTGTCAATACCAGGTCGAACACCGACAATTCTTTTTTTATTAGCTAAACTAACATAATTCTTTTCAACTTTGATCGCTTCAGTAATTTTATCAGCTTTTTCGATATGAGACATTAAATTGGTAAATAATTTTTTTTACACCATCATCAACTTCTTTTTCCAATGTTTTTATTTTATCAGCAACTTCATTTGAACTCATGAAATTTGCAAGTTTGTTATCATATTTCTGCTTTAAAAATCTTCAATCTCGACAGTAAAACATATCTGAATCTGGAAGGTTTTGTAATACATTTTTCTAACTTGTTATCAAAACTCATTTCTCAAACTATCAAAATTCAAACTATTATCTACATTTTGAATAATTTGTGTTCCAAATACGTCAAAAATATTTTGTGAATCCATATTTATTAAGTAATAATTTGTTAACAACTTCTTTAAAATCTTTACCAGTACTCAGTTCATTCAAAACAAAAACACATAAATGACCACAAAATTGGGGGATCTTTATAGTCTTGAATCTGAGAATCATTGTAGTAGACGCTTGATTTTTTCAAATATTTAATCAATTCTATAGGTGGTTTGTCCTCAATTCTTCCATACGAATCAAAATAACATGCATTCTTATCATTTTTATAATAACAAATCCAATGCGTTTCCACTTCCCATAATCGAGTCTAAATTCACAATTCCACATTCAAATTTCTTAACTTTTTCAGGTAATGTATCTCTCATGAAGATTCCTCTAAAATGTTTAATATTTTTGCAGATTTCTTCCAATTCCCCGAATGTTAAAGGTTTAAATTTTTTTTTTCAATGTTTGATTTCACGTAATTCAAAGTTTTTTTCATCTAATCCAGATCCTGTAACATCTTCCAACTCTTTATCTAACCAATTTAAAATGTTTCGAACAATAGGAATCACATCCTTTTTAACGATTGGAGCAGCTTTACGAACATAAGGAACAACATTTTTAACAACTGGAATATTTTCTCCAAAATCTAATAAATCTTTCAAAAGTCCACCATTTTTGAGTTCTTTCAACTGATTATAAGAAAATTCTATTCTGGTTCCTTTATTGTTTTTCTTATGTTTTTCGAGTTTATTGTATTGTCTATTTGTTTAAAAATATCTTATCTTCGCCATTTTTTAGTTGATCTATTTTAAATTGAATACTAACGGGTATTTTCTTCTTAAAAGCGGATTTTATTTTTTCTTTCTGATTTTTGCTGAAATTTACATTCACCTCCATTTATATAGTTAAAATTTCAAGTTCTCTTCGATTCCCATTCCTAGTTTTCTCTTCAAAAACATTGCTCCAGCTGTTGGAAGCGCAACAAATCTTTCACCTAAACTAGCATCTTTTGATAAAAATCTATCCATTGCCTTATCTTGCAAAACTTTATCTGCGATATGTCTGGAATTTGTGTCTCTATGTTTTGCATAAAAAATATCGTGTTCCATAGCAGCTTGATCTAATTTATTTATACCAGGATCTCCTCTTTTTAGTCTTTTTTCGAGTTTTGTGCCAGGCCCCAGATACTGATAAGTTGGTACGTGTAATTCAAAAGGTAAATTGTTGATAAAATCATTCAAAAGTCCGCTACCCTCAATCATAGATGAACTTATTGCCGGCAAAACTCGTTTTAAATATTTAATTCCATCAGGTTTTTCAATCATTTCATCAAGTTTGTTCGAAATAAAATCTTTAATCGCTTTCTTTTCGTTCAAAAAATTGTTGTTTCCAGCCTTCTCTTGAGCATTAATATAATTAATAATTCCATCGAGTTTTGTCAAATCGTCGATATATCTGTACTCAATCTTATTATCATTGTATTTTCTCACACCTGATCCTTCGATTCGTTTTTCCCAAATTGGTTTAATCAAATTGAGATATTTTTTACCTTTACTTGACTTTGGTTTCTTAGTTGATGGATCATTATTTTTGTAAATTGAATCAGATTTCCATAAAATTTCAGTATACTTTTTCAAGTCTTCTTCAGAATATAAACCGTCTTTTGGAACATCAGTGCCTGTTAATAATCTCCATAAACCTTGAGTTCCTTCATATGTTTTTTCATTAATAACGATATCATTATGCTCAAAATTCACCGGGGTGCAAATTTCCAATCATAAAACTTTTCTTTTTTCTGTCCCAATACAAACCAAATTTATCATCCTTTGCTCTAGGAAGAAATTTTTTTACCAATTTCACCAATTATTATATCCGTTGTTCCAGGACTTATTGGTTCAACTATGGTAGAGTCTTCAATGATTCGAGGTCTAAATGGTGTTGAAGATGGTAATTTTGGCAATTCAAACTCAGATTCTGGTATCGAAATATCAGCAAATTGTCGTACAACTGGAACCAAATTCATCAAATTTTGATTATCGCTTAAAACATTTTCAATTTTGCCCTCAACGTTTTTTATTGCAGAACAGAAGTTACAGGTTGATTGATTTTTTGAATAAATTCTTGTTCTTTTTCATCAATTCGAATCTGTTCTTTAAATTCTTTGATTAATTTCTTTTCTATTTGATCAAGTTTTTTTGCTTCTTCTGAAGTTACGTTCGCCATTTATTTAGGAAAATTTTGAAACGTGGAACGTAAAAACGTGAACGTGGAACGTAAAAACGTGAACGTGGAACGTAAAAACGTGAACGTGGAACGTAAAACGTGAACGTGGAACGTAAAACGTGAACGTGGAACGTAAAACGTGAACGTGGAACGTAAAACGTGAACGTGGAACGTAAAAAACGTGAACGTGGAACGTAAAACGTGAACGTGGAACGTAAAACGTGAACGTGGAAACGTAAAAACGTGAACGTGGAACGTAAAACGTGAACGTGGAACGTAAAAAACGTGAACGTGGAACGTAAAACGTGAACGTGGAACGTAAAAAACGTGAACGTGGAACGTAAAAACGTGAACGTGGAACGTAAAAAAACGTGAACGTGGAACGTAAAAACGTGAACGTGGAACGTAAAACGTGAACGTGGAACGTAAAAACGTGAACGTGGAAACGTAAAACGTGAACGTGGAACGTAAAACGTGAACGTGGAACGTAAAACGTGAACGTGGAACGTAAAACGTGAACGAGAACGTGAACACGAAACGTGGAACGTGAACACGAAACGTGAAAACGTGGAACGTGAACGTGGAACGTGAACAGATTTACCGTTTTTCAGTTGTTTTCATAATGTAAATAAAAAGTAAAGATAATGTAAAAATAATTGTAACAAATATTTTATCGAGACCACTGAGCAGCATTTATATTAGAAAATTTATTCAAATATTTACCACTTTTAGGCTTTAAAGTTAGATTAATAGTTAAAAATCCGTAGTCTTCCTTCCAAATTTTATCACATAACTCAATAAAGTGGTTAAAACTCATATCAGATCCCACATAATTGTTATAAATCTTTCTCGAATAGTGATCGTCTTGCTTAAAAATACACAACATATTCAGGTTATTTCTTATAACTTGTTTATCAACCTTTGAAAAGCATTGAGAAAGATAGATACAAGATATGTTTTTGTGACGGGACATTACGAAATATTCCTTAATAACGTCTTGATTTTCTAAAATACAATCATCAAAAACGATTAACGAATTGGGTTTACATTCGCTTAACGGAACTATGTCCTCAGAAGCATTATAAAAATGTGATATTTTTTTGTTTAAGTTTTTCTCAATATTTTCAAATCTTTCTTGTAATTTTTTATAGGCGTCTTGTTCTAAAGATTTACTAAAAACATACAAATTGGAATAAGGAATCAACCTATTGTAGATAAAATTCAATAGTAAAGTTGTTTTTCCACATCCACTTGAACCAACAATTAACAATCTGATTGGTTGATCTTTCTTATTTTCTTCAAACGTTTGAAGTTTTATCTGATCTTTTTGCTTTAAAAATTTCTCCATTTAAATAGAAGATTTTCATCTTGAAGCAACGCTTGCGAAAATGAAGCTGTTCAAGTTGACTTCAGAAAGCTCTAAATTAGTTTTAAACTTGGAACATCCTATTCATTTAGAGGAAGAATCAAATTATTTTATCGGTTTAAGCGGATTTTATTCTGACAATTTTGTAATAAATATTAGTGAAATTTCTCCTTATTGTATAGGATTTAGTGAGAAGAACATAACAAAATATTATGGTTTAAACAAAGGATATTATACTTTTGATCAAATAAAAAATTCCCTTAAAAATTATCTGAAAACATTCAAACAATCAGATAAATCTTTAAACTTTGACGAAAACAAGTTTGAAATGCAAAAAAATTATCTCTCTAATAAAATTCAAATAAAATCACCAGTAAGAATAATGTTTTCAGCAATTATTGTAGATTTATTAGGGTTTGTTCAAGAAACTATTGAGCCAAATCAGGTATATTTAGGAAATAAAACGCCAAAATTTAGACCGTTCGATGTAATTGAAGTGCACTGCAATCTCGTTGAACCTAGTTTTGAAAATCATACCGAACATTTACACAAAGAATCTGAAATTTTGTACACTTTTTTCCCAAATGTTGCTTATGGATCAAAAATCAGTGAAAAACCGAATGAAATCGATTATATTCCAATTAGAAAAAATATGAAAAGAATTCAAAAAATCGTTCTGACTATTCAAGACTCTGAAGGAAATCTATTAAATAATGAGAGTAAAACAAAAATATATTTAAGATTGAAAAAGGAATAAAATGGACCCCCAAAATATAAAAAAAGCTTCGAAAACATACATTCTGAAGGTAGGGGTGATTCGCCCCCGCCTTCAAACTTTCAAAAAAACACTGTTTTTATCAATGAATCTGGACTTTATACTGAAATAAAAATTACTAGTTAAATTTCTTTTCTATCTAAATGGAATCAGTTGTAGACCTGCTCAATAATCAACTTAGATTTAAAAGCAAACATATCTTTACAATTGTTGACGAAAATAATGAATTTTGGTTTAAGGCGAAAGATGTTGCAGAGGTGTTAGAATATGAAAATACTAGACAAGCTATCATAAATAATATTGATAATGACGAGAAAATAGCCTTTAAATATATAAATTACAAGAGTCTATGCCATAGACCCTTTCAAATTCTTCATCCTGACACTATTTTCGTTAATGAATCTGGCCTTTATTCTCGAAATAAAAATTACTAGTTAAATTCCTTTTCTATCTAAATGGAGTCAGTTGTAGACCTACTCAATAATCAACTTAGATTTGAAAACAAACATATCTTTACAATTGTCGATGATAATAATGAATTTTGGTTTAAAGCAAAAGATATTGCAGAAATATTGGAATTTAAAAATACGATGAAAGCGATTAGAGATCACGTTAAAGAAAAATATAAAAAAAGCTTCGATAACATAGATTCAGAAGGGGGGAACGAATCGTTCTTACCTTCAAACTTTCAAAAAAACACTGTTTTCATAAATGAAGCAGGCATATATTCTTTAATATTGAAATCTAAAATGAAAATAGCAGAAATGTTTCAAGATTGGGTTTTAGAAGAAGTTTTACCAAGTATTCGTAAATTTGGTGTGTACAAACTTGAAAACGAAAATAAGCAGTTAAAAGATGAAATAAAACAGTTACAAATTTCAGGTCAAATGAAATCCTTGAAAATAGAGAATCAAGAATTGCGAATGGAATTAATGAAGAGAGATATGGTATGTAAAGATTTTGATAAGAAAAAACACCATGTTTTTTGTGTTAATTAAGAAGAATCACATGTGGGAATGGCCTTATTACGTTATCAGAGCTCAGGAACGAGAAATACCAAACCGATTAAAACATCTAAAAATAAATTATCCTGAATTAGAGATTTTGTTCATTGATGACGAACCAAATTCTATCAATCTCTACAACCAAATGAAAGAATCTTTGAATATTTTATACAACGGAAATCATTTTACTACAAATATGGCAGAATCTCGACTGATTTATAGAATATCTAAATTACACGATGAAAATGTTTCTAAATTTTACTAAAAACTCTCGATTTATTATATTTTGTTTGTAAATGTTTAGCATAACTAGGTAACCATCGTAGAATTTTTTTTTTCATATTCACAAGGCATTTCGTTTTTATAACTTTCGCTGAAAATTTTTTTTAGCACAATCTTTGCAAAAAGCATCTTTTCTATCTTTACTATACTGCCAGTTATTAAATTCAGAAATATTTTTAATTTCTTTACAAAAGTAACACTTTTTCTCTTCTAAAGTTAATTTGTTCATTTTATCATATAATTCCTTACAATAACAGTCTTTTCTATTCTCTTCTTGACACTTTGTACATTTCTTTTGAGACTCCATTTAAATAGAAAAAATTATTACACGATGAAAATGTTAAACTCTTGAATTATGATATTTTGTTTGTAAATGTTTTTGATAATTATTTAACCATTTTATAGTTCTTCCACATTCACATTGAGTATCTTCATAATATAATCTATGAAGATTCTTCTTTACACAATCATTACAATATGAGTCTTTCTTATCTCTACTATAGTGATCACTATTAAACTCTGAAATTTTTTTAGTTTCTTTACATTTAAGACATTCTTTATCTTCCAAAGTTAATTTTTCTATTTTAACATATAAATTCTTTATGATATTCCCTTTCACAATCTTTGCAATTATAATGCATTCCATCTTTCCTATTTTTATCTTTATAAAATTCATTTAAATCTTTAAATTCTTTGCACTTTGTACATTTCTTTTCATGCGCCATTTATATATAGAAAATTTATATTACAGTTTTGACTTCTTCAATTCATATTCATAAAACTTTCCGGTTATTTCTTCATTATTTAAATCTTTTATACTATAAGTTACAGGATCTGTGTTATTTAATTTGATAAATCACAAAGATTTCTCTTGACCAATTGTTCTTATATTTGTTCGAAAATGTTTGTTTTTTACTAACAATTCTTACATGATCATTGACTTTAAATTTAGTTTTCGTGTGAATTTCAGGTGGAACATACTTGAAAACGGTCTCTAATAACTCCTTTTCTGCATCCTTATCTACGTCTTTCGGTTTTCATTTTGATTGTGCTGTGAACTGTATCGTTATAATTGTTTACGATTTTTTGAAGAATATCGATCCATTTAAAGTTTTTATTAATCTCAAAAATTACTTTCATTCTCTCATTTTGAGTTCTGTTATATCTCTCTACAATACTTGATTTCTCTTCGTTTTCAGTATGATAAATCTTAATGTTGTATTTCCTCAAAACATCGTTAAATTCTTTATTTTTAAACTCTAAAAACCCTTATCTGTATGAAGTAGGTTAGGAGGTTTGTGATTGATCCTTATGGCATCTTTTACTATATCTTCGAAAGCTTTTGAAATATCCTTGCCGTTTTTTCTTTTGATAGCTCTTGACCAAGCATATTTTGAGAAAGTATCAATAACATTTAACATATACTTAAATCCATCATTTTGATCTGAATAGTTAGACATTATAACTAAATCTGCTGCCCATAAATCGTCAATTCCTAATGTTTATAATTTTTTCTCTTTTTAAACTTTTTTCGTACTGGTGCATGAATTTCTCGAGCTTCAATCTCTATCTCATCTTTAGTCTTCAATTCTTGCTTAACAGGTTTTGGATTTGGATTTCCTTTATAAACTTACTCTTGTTTGTCTTACATTTTGAACATTTTGCAGCAATTCTATTACAATCCATTTTGAGTTTGAACGATTTTTGAATCTATATTTTTCGTTTTCTTTTTACACTTGTGACAGTGAATTAAATCATCTTCCATTTACATATCAAAGTTTCCAAGTTTATTTAATTCGTCTAATATATCAGATTTTGCTTCATAGCCATACGGTACTGTAATCGATCTTATTTTCTAGGACAATTCTCTTATCATCTTTAGCGTTCAGTGCCAGCTTGTTTATGGTAAACAGTGTACAACTCATGTTTATAACTTTTGATGACTGTCATCTCCCTAAATTCTTCTTTATCTTCGAACAAACATCTCTTCAAGTTTTCGATATTTATTGTTTTTATTTACAACGCTTCTCTTAATTCCTTTACACCTAACTGGGTTTTTATCTAGATATTTGTACGAGTACATCTTAGACCTTAAACCACAAAATTCTTCTAAAACTTCGCTATTTAACTCATCTTTGAATTTCCCTATTACCTTCTTATTTTTAGTAGTGAAACATTCATGATCTTTTGGATAATCACTTGTATCAAAGTCATCTATATTTTCTTTAATAATTTTTAAAAGGATCTCGTTTCAATTCTAGAAAATAACTGTCTGTATCCATGTAACACAGATTCAAATCTGGATCAAACTTCTTTAATTTGTTGTAATAAAACTCGTACATTAGCAATTTTGAGAGGTCGAGAACTGGAAAATCCTATGTAAATCGGTTTTGTTAAATTTAAACCTTTTGTTTGTACATGTGACTCGCTATACAGTTGTCGTCAAAGATGTTAAAGCATTTGAAATTTGTTTTCTTAGCTTGTTTCATTGAAAATTCTTCATTTCCAAGCTTAATATCACATCTGTTTCTCACATTTTCCATAGATTTTCCAAAAACTGAGTTGTTCATCAGCTTATAAAAGTCCTTTTCAAAGTCGCTTGTAGCTTTGGTTCTCATGTTTGTGTTAAAATCAATGTATTCTTTCATAAAAGGCTTCTGATCGAATGCAATAACTCTATTCACATGTTTCAAAATCATACCTTGTTCCAAATAGAACTTCAAATTTCTCGAATGAACAACGTATTCAGTTTTATCCAGTAGAGTTGTGCAAAGTTTGTTTTTTAAAATGTTCTGGAGCAAGAGGTAAATCCTTGTGATGTTCGTGTAAATTTGTTGGATATCCAAGATCGACTTCGAGAATATAGCCATAATCTTCGTCGCCAGTGAGTTCTAAAATTGTTTCTTGCCACTCTTCTTTTGTATACGTTTTAGGATCCATCCACTTGATATCGCCGTATGGTAAACTTTGCATGAGGCCATACCCATAAAGGTTATTAGCATCGAGATAGAGTAAATAGTTTTCGGGCTTTGTCTTATCAAAATCTTTTTAAATATTTGTTATTTGCTTTCACATATCGTTTAATACACTGAGAAATGCCCCCGCGAATGCCTTTTTCAATCATCAAATACATATTATAATCGTTAATTAGCTGAAGCTCAATTTTCGTTAATTTTAACATTGCGTCCCATGCGAGACTGGGAGCTGTTAGATAGTGTGCCGGATCGAGTTTATAACAATTAAGGCAAATGTTTCTGAAATTTTCGAATATATCAGCAAGCAATAAAACATCTTGAATGTTATAGAGATCAGAGTAATTTCCTAGATTTTTCTCTTTTAATTTGTTCCAAACATTTAAGTAGTGTTGAAAAATCTTTCTCAGATATGCTCTCATCTGTCAAAAGTGAATAGAAATCTTGAATTCTCAATTCTTCTGTGTAATCAAGTTTTTCAATACTGTCGATAAATTCATAGGGAAATATTCCTTTTCCAGATAGAATTTTAAAAATCTCGTCGTCGTCATTTGGCTGTCTTTCTATTATCTCATTCAGTCCATCTTGTATAAAATGATTTGTATGTTTGAAGTCTTCTCTCTTTAGATTTTTAGCTAACTTTTCTATAGACGAGGCCATGAATCTAAATGTGTCCACGAAAGAGAACTTTATAAATTTTCTAGGTTTATCATTGTCAAACTCATAGCCATATCCAGAATTTACAGAATAATTTATATATTTTTTCGTCTGTGTTTGCAATCAAATCAACGTTTCCATATTGTTTCGCCAATTCTTTTATGTACAAATGAGTATCGTAATTTGACATATTGTGACAGAAAACGGGAATATTCTGAGGAAATTTCAAATTTAGATTGCAACATGCATGAGCTGCGCCTCGAAACTTGCCGGTTAAATGACAATGATCTCTCACTTTATTATAACTCTTATCTTTCCAACTATCAGGAGTAAAAACCATACTGAATTGACCCAACATCATAAGCAGACCATTCACAGATATGACAAACGTTTGAATTTTGATACGAAATTTCTTCTTCTTCTGTCAATTTCATAGGTTTCATGTTCTTAGAATTATATTTTTTCGCTATGTATTTCGATAATTTATTGAGTTCTTCAAAACAATTTTGTCGGGACGTTTTTCAAATCTTCTTCATTTTTTGGCACGATAACATATCGGTTTGTACATGCGATTGGTCACATTCGACACTAAATATAGAGTAAAACCATAAGGAATGTGCCTCTGAATCTTGGTTGTAGTCGATCTTTGTGGATTGTTCTTGCATGTCGGAATTTTTTCTAATATGCTCTCAAAGTCCATATAAATTACGTACGGATGGTTAAATTTCTTTTGATAATTAGTAAATTTAGTTGTTTGACCTGGAAATGGCATAATTGGCTTACAAACTTCATGATTTTTAACAAATTTCTAAATGATCTGTTAAATCTCCAGATTTGTAAAAATGGCTTAAACATCTTCTACACAAAAATTTTCTTTCTTTATGTTTAGACAACTGCGAAGAAACAAGCTTATTTAAATCGGTTATCAAAACATAATGAGATTTATCATCTTGTTTAACATACAATAAATCAATGTTTTGTTTCAGCGTCATATTTTTTCAGAAATTTGTAACGGAACAATGTTAATATTTTCATCAAAACTGTAGACATTGATAGACATTGTTGGATACTTATACTTGGAATTGTAGCTTCGTTTTTCAAATATTTGTATATCTTTCAGAGACATTGGATACTCAAAACCTGAAAATATTTCGTCATTCACAAATTTTTCGTATTGCTTTACACGTTCACAGTCTCTTTCTGGTTTTTCAATAGCACATCTTATTGAGTAAATAAAGCAAAAATCATCTCTATTTTTTATATTTATACAAGCTTTTTTATCTTTGATATTCTTTGGTAAATCGATGTATGATCCTGCATTCATCATTTCGTGTTTGTTAAGGCTCAAAACTAGTTGTTTACAACTTTTAAATGTCCATCCGGAACCTTTATTTGGATTATTCGTTTGTTCTCGATGTGTTAATTTATTAAATTGCTTAGTAATAAAGTCGTTTACGTCAAAGATTTCGTCTGCTTTGATAGTAAAATACATTAGACATGTTTGCGGTTCACCATTCACTAAAGTTCGTTCGTATTCACATTCCAAAGAGAGATAGCCCTTCATATTTTTAACATTTTCTTGAAATTTCTCGATTAAACTTTTAATTTCTGACCGCATAATTGAAAGATATTTGTAAATTGACATGGAATTGTCGTTCAAGTTTGTTAAAATGTATTGCTTGAAAAGACCGTGTATTGAGGATAAAACTTCTACATCAATGATATTTTCGGATTTTACTTTAAGAGTTTTATCAATTTCTTCGATCATTTCAGACTTGGTTTTATCGTTAGTACCGATAGCCAACTTTTCAGCTATTGAATGAAGTTTTTTCATCATTAAATAGGTCGAGATTTTTCTTTTCAACTTTGAAATTTCTCTTTAATTCACGTAATTTCTCAATATTAAAACATGTTTTCGTGATCGGCAATTTTATTTTCTCTAGCCCACTGTCTTAAAATAATTTAGTTCATTATTGTAAATTTGCTTGTTTTTTTCATGACTTTTAGAATTATAATGGCGATCATAGTTTTTTCTTAAAATTTCTATTTTGCAGAACGGACATGATATTTTATCGCGCTCCATTTAGATAGAAAAATTTATTTAACTAAATGGTGCTTGTAAACCAACGATTGCGCCTCTCACGGCGTGATATCACTACGGATATGACGCAGGCGAAGCGATTATCGTGATGGTCGGTCTGTAGTAGCACACCTCGACTGTCATTGATACACCACAGCGCAATCTTTCGGAACTAAAATGTCGGTAATGCAGATTTGCTTTTAAGAATAAAAATTGTGTTCCCGTTTACTATTATAACATTTTCTTTTTCAAAATGTTAGATAATTTTACCTATTTTTAAATATGCGTACATTTTGTTACTTGTAATTTTTCAAATTATATTTTAAATTAATTTCTTAAATTTTTACTTCTCGATGGGCTGTTGTATTGTGTTGCTGAGTATATACGTCCGCGAATTCGGTTTGGTCGGTTAGGAAGTTTACTTCTGAACTGTTTCAATGCGAGTGGCCATAGCGGAGAAACACCAAGTTCAGAAGTATTCAGATCGTATTCCGGAAACCATTTCTCTATCCGTATCTCGCTCTTCTCTCTCTCTCTAGCCTGAATATAGATCCTAGCCTATAAACGGCAGAAGTGATCGTGTCATAGGCATAAAAAAGAGAGGGAGAGAGAAAGAGACAGAGGGAGGAGAAAAGGTCGACCGAGAAATGGTTTTGCACTTTTTGACTTTGAATTTTTTCTATTTAAATGGAGTTCTTGAAAGAGTTAAATGATATTGGAGAATGTAAGTTTAAAGAGTATAAGAAGTTAAATGAATTGGAAGAAAGGAAGAAACATAGAATCTTGAATTTGGAGAAAATGAAAGATAAATTCGGGTTTACAATAATTGCCGAGTTGGAAGATTGTAAAGTACACTTACCGAACAGATTTTTGACTGTTTTGGATGAGAAAAAGATTAAAGAATTAAACAAAAATGAAAAATTACACTTGATTGTTACTGGAAAGAAGACTATAAAAGATAAAGAAATTATAACAATTAACTTTGTAGAATAAAGTCTTAACTCTAAAACTTGCAGTCCCTCCCCACGTCATAGTACTGTTTTGATTAACCATAGTTGGTGTCTTTCTTCATAGGAATCACATGGAATATTATCTACAGTAATACCTTTTGTTTCACACAAAATGTGGCTATATTCTATAAGAAAAATTCTATAATGCTCTTTAATGAATTGTGTTGATAAATCTTGATACTCACAAAAATTCCTAAGAAATTCATCAATTAAGTCTTGATTATCTTGAAAGAACGTATAATATGGGAAAAATGTCATAAAAAAACGATGAAAACTCTCTGTTTGTTTATTTTTTACTTTCTTTTCAATATCTTTCGTAATTATATTAAATATGTAATCCCTTACTTTTTTAGTTTTTTTGCCGATAGTAAAACACTCCATTAGACGTTTTTTCTGCAAAAGACTTTACAAGTTCTTTGAATTCTGTATCATTTAAGGAAAGTATCAACTGTTCTTTAAAATGTTTTGGTAATTCGTTGAACTCGTTAAAATTGTCTTTCTTTGTAAGTTTTTGAAATGCTAGAAACTGAAGAGAGCTTGGTGAGTTCATGTTGTTTATTTAGTAGAAAAGTTTTTTATTAAAGTACAGTATGTTTTTTAGTAAAAATGTTTTAAATTGATTAAATTTTATTAAGATAAATCCTTTATTCGTAGCAGATTTGACAACATTTTACAAAGCACAGCTTAAGAAAGTAGAAGCAAACAGCTATAGATTTGGTTTAATTTTTTCATTCCACAGAGTAGATAGTAATGTACCGATCGCTTTTGGAGACGAACGACTGTAGATTCGGTTAATTTTTCATTGAGATTTGCTGTGTTATTTCTCAGCTTCCTTTATGGTACATTGAACAGTATTTTACATTGCTTTTCGGTCGGCTCCGAAAGTGCGCCAGGAACCCCATATTACTATCTACTTATATATATATATAATATATATATATATATATATATATAGACAATTGAGGAATCAAGAAGAAATAAAGTCCATATTAGACACTATAACACTACGACACTGTAAAAGAAGGCACGTTTACATAAGAATTACAATAAATTAGTAAGGAATTTATTACGATACGAAGTTTAGGAATATACGATTAAGTCTAAGGAGAGAGCAATTACTAACATTTTTGTATTTGACATCACAAATATACTACATTTATATTGTAACATGAGAGCACTTGTGCATTTCAAAACGAAATATAAAATGATATAGCAGATTTAAAGTTGATTTTTATTCATGAGCCGAGGAAGCCCTCCAACAGCGTTGATTCTATACTGAATTGTTGTGAAAAATAATATTAATTGTTCATACATAGTTTAATACATTTCCTAAGCTGAGGACCAAATGGACATGAAAGAAGGAAGTCTAAAGTGAATAGGGGACAGCATGAAGAGAACTGTTGCATTACGTAAACAAAGGGGCTGTTCATATTTTAAAAGAACACAAGTAAAGGATTTAAAGTCAGGTAGTGACTCGGTTGATATATATTCCTCATGGTTTTATTAAAAAACAATGTTATACATTTATAAACATCACAAATCATAAGTTTCATTTAGAGATTCATTAAATAATTTAATAGCATCTACATAATTTTATAGGAAAGAAATTTAATTTCAACTACTTAAAAGGTAGGAGTACGCCATTCAACATACTTTATTGAAGTTGCATGCGAAATTTAAAATATATAACTCAATTCATTCTGCACATATCCTGTAGGCAGATAAACAGACAGGAAATCACACAGAGTATTGTTTATACAAAATACTTTTCACCCAAAGTCTATGGTTGGAAACGTAATAAAACACATTCTTGTCTGTGGGGAAAATAAAGTTTCATGAAAAACTAAAAGTCTACGAATAAAATCTTTCTCAATATAAATCTTGACACCTTGACACATGATAATCTCCCATTTTTTTATAGCACTTTTCCCATAATATAAGTTGCGTTGTGCTCGGAAGTGTACTACAACGTAAACGTAAGAGAGCTCTAAAGAAATCTGATAAACTGCAATGAACATTAATCCACTTCCACTTTATTATTTTTCGTTTTCCTCTATAAATAAAACGTTTTAAATGTTAAAATCTCATATTATTGTACTCGGTTTGTTTATTAACTTATTTTGTTCCGGCATGTTTTCCGTTATTGTCACTGGTACCCATAAGAGCAACATAAAGGTATTCAGTAATCCCACGGAGTGACATACACCATCATAGAATTCAGTCCTGCTTATAAATATATAAAGCTTCATGCATAATTTAAAGTCTATAGATCTATTTGTTTTATGAGATGTTGAAACGGACAGAACGAATAAAACAAACGGATAAGTCACTACACTTTCAGCCAAAATAGATAATTATTTAAAATTGGATACAAGGAAAGGAATATATTAAGTAATTCCTAGTCATCAATTAAAACTTTTCTACCAGTTTACATGATATTGATTGTTAATATAGTATATAGTGAATAAATAAAACAGTTAATACACAAGTTTTATAAATGAGTTGCAAGCACAAGCACAGCTATCTTAGTAATTTGGTTTCCGCGTAACATTAGTTAAACCTTTTATGTAAGCCGGCAAACAAGTCGATGCTAAATGTAGACGTTGATGTATTAGCAATGCAAATAAAGTTTTTTGAGTGAAGAGTTGAGTAAAAACAAAGTTTTAAGTATGTTTTGCTTAATTGGGTTATAATAATATCTATACAAACATTCTTCTTTAAAAAAATACCAATGGGATTTGTAGTCCTCCTTATGTCCTATATAATTAATTTGTCGTGACTCGGGACATACCTATTCCTCGTTTTGTTAATAATAACAATTTGGTAGGTTTATGAACATCACAAATCATAGGCTTCATTTAGAATTCACTAAATAATTTAAAAGCAACTATATAATCTTACAAGAAAAATAATTTAATTTCAACTGCGTAAAAGGTAGGAGTAAGCCACGTGACAAGGTTTGTTTTAAGTTGCATGCAAAATTTCAAATATATAACTCATATCGTTCTGGAAATAGAAGAAACAATAATTTAACAAAGAAAGATTAAATGTAAATAAAGCTGTAATTGGTTTCAATATGAATACACATTACACAATTCTGTAGCTAATATTTTCAGCTTTAAATCAATAAATTGTAGGTAGCATCAATTAGAGAGGAAACGTAATTACATGTAGATGTTTTTAATTATTTTATACAAAATAAGTATAACAAATATTTATATATTTAATGGGGTATTGATGTAGAAATATTAAGGACGCATAGAGAAAAATTCTGAATGCTGCAGATTTTGTGATACTTATAATGCTGGACATGTTATTGTTAATCAAACTGTACGAGGTATGAACTTCACATACGAGTACCGGACGTAACAGAAACATTAAAAAGTCTAGTATTATCACAAAACCAGTTACTAGCTGTACTAGATATTGAAAGTATAGGACACTATTATTAGAAAAAAATTAAATAAGGAGGTCAGAGTAAGAACAAATTGCACTTTATGATCATAGGACCATGCTTAAACACAGAAATATACTGGTGAGTCAGCTGATCTGAAATTGGTATCTATTAAGTATAACAAATAGCCCTGCAAATAGGTTTAAAAACTACAGTTCAGATGAAAATGGCTGCGCCGAAAATAAAAATTTTTATTTCAACTAAAAAATGAAATTGTTAACTTAATTAATTTACTGTGGATGGCGGTATATAAAGGATATTAATTTTGCTATTAAGTTAAATAATTACATCATAAACAAAATCCAACTAAAAAATCATATTTTATGTGCAGAAACAAAGCAGCCTACTTGCAAACATAGTGTACAAAATAATCATTTAACTATATGTAGGTGTACAATAAGGCAATTTCTGCAGTAAAAGATTTTATCAAATGATTGTTTCAAATCATAATACCACGAGAAATACAATAAGTCGGTTATTTTATTGACATATATTCAGGAGAGATGTACAATGATGAGTTTTCCAACGTTGGTTTTGTTATGAAACTGTCCTGTACATAAGGATGCAATTGTTCTCGAATGAAAGGTATATTGAAAATGGTAACACTGTTGGTTTCGTTGTCAAAAACAATCAACAAAAAGCAGCACGGCTGACAGTTTTTATCTTTTTCGCCACACCAAATTCACTACCTACAATCATCTCAAATTTAAGTGCCTACGGTTATATATATATATATTACATATATATATTAAATTTTATAAATGGCAATAGCCTTATTATAATTTCAATAAACATTGAATCACAAAAAGTACTTGCTCCGCCGGGAGTCAAACCCGGATCTCTCACTTGCCGGGTGAATGTGCTACCATTACACCACAGAGCGCTTACTGTTTCCGATTCAATTATTTTGTATTTGGCCGTATCTATCACATATGCGTTTAAATAAGCAAACTAAAATATGACCGGAAGACCAAATACCTGTCAAACGACTTTTATTTTACATTTAATTGTATAAATGGCAATAGCCTTATTTAATCTCAATTAACATTGAATTTAAATAAAAAATTTTATTAAAATTCAAAAATTCAAAAGTCGTTTTGACATGATTTTGTCTTCCGATCATATGTTAGTTTGCTTATTTAAAACGCATATGTGACAGATACGGCCAAATACAAAATAATTGAATCGGAAAAAGTAAGCGCTCTGTGGTGTAAATGGTAGCACATTCACCCGGCATGTGAGAGATCCGGGTTCGACTCCCGGCGGAGCAATTACTTTTTGTGATTCAATGTTTATTGAAATTATATATATATATATATATATATATATATATATATATATATATATACATTTATATACAATAAAATATATACATACATACATATATATATATATATGTATATGTATATATATATATATTATACAAGATATTAACTGTGTACTGTACATCCTATAATATACAGCCATACTATTAAAACCACCAGAATAGTTTAATCTAATCCAAAACAAAAAAATTTTTTGCCTGTTACAAATCTTTGATAGTGATATTTTTGCCATTTGTCACGATGTAAACCCACTGTATACGTTTATACATTGTTTCAATATTAAGTACGCATTGATGTTTATGTTTTCGAATTAGTAGACCTATACATGTATACTCGTATACTTCCTTGATCTGGACAACAAGAAAAAAACACCTGAAACACCTTAGATTACTAATAAAAAAATTACTATTCAATAGGGAATTGCGTGCTAAGTCGTTGGTATTTGCTAGGTGTATTTCTAGACGTTATTTTCTTATGATAAACCCTTACTCATAAAACAATACCAGTAACGAGGCTTGTTTTTCTTCCATGTAGAGCTGATTATGACCTTTAGATAACAATACTCGTGCTCTTATTATAATTCCTTGGTAAATAACAACACGACGTGGAGATCTTTCTTATATACTAATAATGTTCTGCGGTGAGCCAAGCCTCGAAATATCGTCATCAACATTTTGAAGTGAAAAAAATAGGCCGTATAGAATTGTATCAAAAATACGTACAAATTTCCGCTCAAAATATTAAAAGCTCAAAAATCTTTAAGGGTTTAAGTTCAAAGGGTTTATTACTATTGGTTATAAATTGCCAATATTTTATTTTATACCTTAAGTCCTTAAGTTATTCCTAAAAGATTGCAATTATATCGTTGCATGAAGCAAATAATGCATGTATATGAGTATTTACATACATACTTTTCATGTGTAATAAAGTATTCATGTATAAATGTAAACGATGTTATAACAAATTTTAATGCATTGGAATTGAGTAAATCGGTTTCCTTAACACTAATGATAATAACAACAGCGTTTTAATGTTTAATATTACCAACATTTTAAAGTTTTAATATTTTGTGGAATATTAATTTTATTATTGTGTCTAAAATTCCCTCTAATATATGTCTATTATTTATTTAAAATTGTTCATTATATGAAAGCAAAACCTTTTAAAATAAATAAAACCTAAAAAGGAATTGATATTGGATCAGTACAGGTTTGTTCCGAGAGCAATCCTTGAGGAATTGGAGAGAATAATAACTTCACGGAGAGGTCAAGTGGAATGTAAACTAAGATTTCGATCAGACGTCTGCAGACAAACAGTACCGACGCCTAGTGGAACATTAATTTTTTCAAATAATAAATATTTTATTAAACTGTTTTCTCCTCAATAGGTCGTTGTTATATGTCTTATTTAACAATTCATTATGGTCAACAAGATTACTTATGTAATGTTATAGGATGTACCGATGAAAGGGATTGTTGAAATAATATTGAATCCCAAACATTTAATATAATTTTAACTATTTTGTGGACAGTAAATATGAACAAATAAATGTGTAAACATGTGTATATTAAGTATTAAAAATGAGAACAAGGACGTGACATTTTAAATCACTCATTCATATATATATATAATATATATATATATATATATATATATATATATATATATATATGAATATATAAACATACACGTAAGCATAACACATTGACTGCGGTGGGGTGTAAATTAGTACTATTCTGGCTCTCCTAAAGCCTGTACATAGCCCAGCAAGGATCACTTCTGGCTGGTTTATACCTTCCAGTTGAAACTACCACTGGGCACTGCAAAATCCGATGTGTCATTTAAATCTGGGCAGCCCTCTGGATGTCCAGGAGCGGCACATCACTAACCGCAAATTTCGAGATTCTGGGGTTCATGGGCAACTAAATAGGTCTAGCCTACTGCGGGATATGACTGTTGGAGTGTGGTGGGGTTCGTTCCCTAACTATCAGAGGTTATTCCTAGCCTCAGAAAGGTTGTGCCACCCCCTGTCTGCTTCGACTGGAGAGATTGGTTCAGAGCTGGCCTCCCCTCCTTCCGGGAGACATGACTTTGAGATTAGTGCCCTAATTGAATCCTCGTGGATCTCGATAGGAGGTGGCCCCAAACTCTAACCTTACCTATCCTGAATATCCTGTCACTACCGGAAGCAGCGTTACGGTTCTTACAGGGACTAAGTGCAATTTATAAGCTTCTTGTGCTGAGGTAAAGAAGCAGCTACATGACTCGTGTTGCAGTAAAGGTGTAAACAACGTATACTGTAACTAGATACGTATATTTTTAACACATTGACTGCGGTGGGCGCACATTAATATTATCCCGGCTCTCCTCAAACCCTTACACAACTCGTGCCACAATAAAGGTGTTAACCAAACATATAACTTGAAATATAAATATGTGTGGTTTGTGATATTATCATAATCAAACTTAAATTAAAACTATGTGCATTTCAAAACATTTAAAGCCTACGTGAAAGAAATCTGAACAAAACATCAGTTTACAACAAAGAAGTCGGTGAGCAGTGACTTATCGGATGTTCCGTAATGAGGACGAGTGAACACTTTGGGCAGACAGAAGACGGAAGGTGAGGGTGAGAGGGAAATTGGAACGATTTCGGATTTTCTTTGTACTCATGTCCTTCGTTGTTCATCTGCAGGGCACCAAATGTGTCTCTATTTTATTTGGTGAGGATTCTTTACTTGTTACATTCTCTTTCTGTATTCATTACAAAAATGATCTAACTTTAGTAAACGTATTGATTAAAATTGGCAGGTCCCATCCGTTTTAAGTGTAAAACGCCAGTTAGTTAGATCGAATTATATTTTCTTGATACTTGGTTTTAAACGCGCAATTACAGACTTTTTTGGCCTCGAAATACAATTTCCAGTTTGTTAAAGGTTTATTATGTTTTATAAGATACAGTGGAACTTGGATAATTCGAATCTCAAGGGACCAATAAAAAAATTCGAACTATCCATAAACTCGAATTAAAAAAGTTAAGAATTAAAGGCTAAAAATAATGAAACTTCACATCTTTGCTGTAAACCTTTATTAAAAATAACATAAATGGTTGTAAATGTATGTTTTTTGTGCATTTCTACTAAGCAAAGTATGGTAAAACAGTGCAAAATTGAATCATGAATCATCTAAAAATTATACAATTACAGTATATGTTTATGAATAAAAGAAAATAAGTTTAATGGTGATAAGGAACATTATACAGTACAATATTATTTTTTTCGAAAGAAGTCGGAAATCTTCACTTGGTTTCTAAAGTTAAGTCTTTCAAAAGTGACAAAAGACTGACATATTCAATGAATTGAAAATAGACTCACTTACGTTATTTTTACTTTAAAAAAAAAAGTCTAAGTTCCATGATGTGATGTACTGCTTCGGCCGCACTCCGAACGTTTATTTCCGCCCCAACTGATGACTCGCCGTCTTCGTCACCCGATACCATGTCGCCATCTTGTTTATTGTTGAGCACTTCAGCGATGCTCTCCGCGTCTGTTATCTCACCACATACTGCAACATCTTCATCCACCTTGACAAAATCTTCAAACGAGATGGTAGGGTCAGCAATGACGTCCTCCCAGCCGTCAACTGAAGGTACCGCTGTCCGCTATAATGTCGTTGGCTTTTTCAGCATCGTCCTCATTTTTTACGAAACCAGCTTTTTTAAAGCAATGTTTGATCGTTTCGGGCGCTACTTTGTCCCAAGCTTTCTTGCACATGCGAGAGGCTTGAAGAATGTCTAACTTGATTTTTAGGGCGTCACAATCTTCAGTCACTATGTACTCAACCAAGAAACGAATGTAAAAACTGTTTTAATTTTTTTATGATCCCCCTGGTCTATAGGCTGGACAACCGAAGTCATATTGGCAGGGACAAAAATTACTTTAACATTTTCCATTACTGGAATTGTGTTGTGCGCAGTACAGTTGTCTAATAAACAAGATAACTTTTCGTTTTTCTTTTATGAACTTTTTGTCTAAGTATCAACAACCATTTCTCAAAAAGGAGACTGGTCATCCAAGCTCTTGCGCTGTTCACCATACTCCACTGGTTTTGATTTGACGTTCTTGAAACAACGGGGACTAGCCGACCTGCCAATCATTAGTAAAGGCAGCTTTTCTGATCCATCCATGTTTGCACCAACCAGGAGAGTAATTCTCTCTTTACTCAGTTTTTATCCGTGGCATTTTTCTTCTTTAGATGCGAGTGTTTTGTCAGGGGTGCATTTAAAAAAAGTCCCGTTTCATCCACATTGAAGATGTCCCTTTCGTCCTGATCCTGAATCATCTCCTCCAAATCTGTTTTCCATTGTTTGGCTTCTTGTTGATTAACGCTTCCACTTTCACCAAAAAATGGATTTCGACGAAATTTTGTTGCGATCTTTGAAGCCATCACGCCATCCTGAACTAGCCTTAAAATCTTGTTTCCCCAATTCAGTAGCAAATTGTTCAGCTTAGCTTCTTATGAGAGGACCACTCACTGGAACCTTCTTATCCCTAGTTTCTTTGAACCACTTTAAAACACGCTTGTTCAAATCTGGATTTTCGGGTTCCCTTAACCTTTTCCGGTCTTTAATGTTCTCAATTTCACTCTCCCGAGAATTTTTTCTTTATTCTTTAAGTAGGTGGACAATGTGTTATGAGGAATTCCAAAGTCTTTGGGAATGTCAGATTTTTTCTTAACCCCTTTCTCTAATTCTTTGATTGCCACTATGTTTTGAGCCAAAGACAGTTTTGTATGTTCGAGGATTACGAGACGACGACATGGGAGTGGAGTGGGTGGGGGTGGAGTGGTCTTGCAGGCAGCGCAACTTGTGCAAGTCGCGATGAGTCCACGTCTACAAAACAATAGGCGCGGAAGCATAGGGCCGAGTACGGCCGGCGGCGGGGCGGAAGGGTGGCTAGATCTGTGTCCAATGGCCTTGAAGCAAGTGCCTTGCGATTAGAAAGAGTGCAAGGTCTTGTCGCGAATCATTCCACTTTAAAATCGGCATCGGGTTCGAATAAAAAGTTCCAATTATCCAAAATAAACTTCGAATTAACCACGCTATTTTTTGCATTTACTTATATAGAAAAAATGCTAGGGACCAATATAAATATTCGAATTAAAGAAGATTTTCGAATTATAGAAAGTTTCCGAATTAGCCGGGTTCCACTGTACTAATTTTCAGATCTGTCAGTCACTAATGTGTTAACCGTTTAGCCCTCAATATAGAGACCGAGGTTACTACCTATCCTGAGTCAATACTTGTCACTAAATTCCACTCAGTGCCTGCTATGTGTAACGTGACTTCCCTACCATGGATGTCACCCATTAGAAACAAATTTATGTTTAAAACACCATCAACAGTGCGTTTTAAATACTGATTATGGTTGGCAAGGTAACAGTGTTTAATTAATAGTAAACAGACTAAACAACACCGTTTTATTACTTCCTTATCATAGCTTATTCCTTCATTTTTAACTTTTGTTTTTCGTTTGTTTGTTTTTTATAACACAAAGGAATTGAAAATAGCTTCTAATCGGAATCGAGGAGCTAGTTGATGTTCAGGAACATAACTGTGTCAACAGAACTATTGCCAAGCTCCGATGGGAGTCTTAACTGATAAACCCTTTATTTAGAATGGCCTTAGAGAATAGGAGCAAGAATAATATGTATGCAGTTCAATTATGATATAAAATAGGCTTGATATTATCATGAAAATAGAATCTCACCCGAAGATAAATTGTTTAATTTGAGGAAATACGATAAATATTAAAATGAAAACAAAGAGGCATACAGTCTCGGACGATCAAAGGGTTCCGTAACTTTAGAGAAGCATTTGCAATGAAATGAAACACTTACATCTAGGCTCGAAGGAATCTTGTAAGAGCGTATAAAGAGTAATTAAACAAAGAGAGATCCGGTCAGCGAGGCCAAAATGATATCCTTAATCGGAGAGAACAAAATGTAATAATACATTTTACTACAAATAAGGATAAAAAATTAGAAAAGAGATTATACCATCTCGTTGATCAAAGCGTAAAAATCCTAGAGAGGAATTGCAATAAAACTAAACAATTAAATCTGGAGATGGAAAGGCAGCTTATACAGGGTGTTAATTTGAAACCGTAAAAAACTCGTATTGAAAGACTACAGTACTGTAGACCTTGCCGGTCACGTCAATTGATCCTCTTCTACCGATCCAGTGATCGTGGTAGTATGCATCCTAGCCATTGTCGCCACAGGAAGAGCATAATGTGGACGAGCTACATCTTCATGAAATGTAGAAATATTATCAAGACTTAACACCCTTAGAATATGTTTAGTGGGGTCACAATTTGAGGTGTCACACACTATTAATTGCCATTTCAAAATTTTGACTTTGGTTACTGGGGGGCATGGGGGTAAGCACCCCCCATTTTTAAAATGTTGAACAAAACCCCTCAATTAGTGCACTCCCGTTTTACAGAATTTTTGATACTTGGGCTGTAAACCTTTTAATACGAGTTTTAAATTTTCAAATGAACATCCTGTACAATGAGATGAAAGGGTGCACTTAATAAGGATAGAAGCAAACTTGCCTCGCTTCATCAGAGGGAGGACCTCAGCTCAATCCAGGGCTTCCAGGTATGCGGTGGGATCTATGGAACGTTGTTCACTTGTAACATCTTTATTTTGATGCTGGCATCAAGGTAGTACACATGTTTAGAAACGAAGTATTTATCTCTCTTACACCGAGTAATTTCAGCGCGGCACTACATCGACAACCGTCTGGTTTCTTAAAAAGGCATTGGGACCCGGGGGAGACACTTACACTACAAACGATTATGAGAAATAGGCCATCGAGATTCAGAATGGCACTACTCTACCAGCAAGTACTACAAAGAGGGCATCGAGACCCAAGAATGGGACTGCTCTGTCAAAGAGAGAGAACAAAGTTGCGAGACTGCGAGTAACCACGACCGGACGTCTCCATAACTGCTTTGATGGTACGACTGGCTACAATTTAGAATTTACCGTTAAGGAACGCTCCTTAAACGGTAGACAGACGGGACCGAACGATGACTCCACTAATGGTCACTGGATCAGCTCACTAGCTTATATTGCATTCTCTGAACAGTGCTTTTACGCGTCAAGTAAGAGTATCCCATTGTACCCGAAACCCTAAATACATCTCCACGCTACTTCATCCGAAAAGTCGAAAGCTCAAACATCTGCCAGTAAGAAGGTATCCATTATGGAATAAACGACACTTTCTTAGACTTATGTTTAGATAAAATGTTTTTGTTTGAAATTATGAGTACTCTCAGCCTCTTAAAATTTCTAAACACTCCGTGTATATGTATTATTTTTATTATTATTATTTTCATTTGATGGTTTTTGGGAGAAAGCAAATCTAAATACTACAGAAATTCCGTTATGAGGCGCTTACAACAGCACGATTTCTATAACACGTGTCTAAAACGTGTCCATTTCTCTTACCAGTTTGACCATCAAACATGGAAGGTTATACTATAAATGCAAAACGAATTGATAGCAAAAATATTGAATCAATGGATGGTTATTTTCCGTTATAGTTCATAAGGGTTATATACTACTTTTTAGTCTTTTCTCTACTGGTATACTTTACATGCTCACGTTCCGATAGTAGACTTCACATTACTAACCATAAATGTCCTGGCTGTGGTAGGTTGCCTTCGTTTGCCCCAGTGGGAGGCGAAAGAATCTTCTCTTGGGTTCGTGGCGAGGAAGGTTGTATAAAAAACTTTTCAAAAATAAAACAACGGAGTCGAACTAATATATGAGTTTATTAAAATTAGCACACTCTGTGGATTAGACTAGTAAAAGAATTAGGTTAGAGTAATGCATAATTAAGAATTTAGAATTTAGGTTCCGAAAAGTTAAAATAGGGGAGAGGGAGAGAGAGAGAGAGAGAGAGAGAGAAGAGAGGGAGAGAGGGAGGGCCTAAGTTAACGTCTGTCGCGTTCCGCACAAGTTAGCCGACTCCCCGAGCATGCCCTCAACATCGCCCGATCCTCCCGCTGCCAAAGCTCCAAACCAATCAGAGCGCGTTTTGTCTTAGGATGGTACTCTGAGAGGTGCTGCCACCTAGGGCGATTCGTTTAGTAATTAATAAAGTACATGGTGCTTTTAGACTGCTCAAGGCTTGCGTACAAACACAACTATTCCTGATTTCAGCGCATTCCGCACATGTGGCTGCGACAAACACCGGTGTTGTCGCATCACCGCGGGCTTCAATTTAATTGCATATACAGGCTGTAGCAGAACTCCTGTCCCTTTCTTCTGAAGTGGCCTAACGCCTATATTTTCCTATATTAATCCGGATGGCACTTGGTGTGTACGGCAGCATTGTTACATATTGTGGAGGTCTTACCAGTATAAAGGTGGTTAAAATAATCACTAAAGTAACAATAAGACATTTTCGTAGTATTAGGTTAAACTAATTTATTTGTTGAAATTTTGGGGCGTTTATACCGAGGTGTCACATGGCCTATATCACAATATATTACGCCTGGCGTATTCCTCTTGGAAAGTCCTACACGGACTGCATAATTTATCGCATTTGTATAAGAATGTTATTGTTTGTAACACCGAGTACTAATTATTATTCAATAGTTTTTCTTCATCTAACAAACTGCCCAATCGACTAGGAATCTATTACCTTTTGTAAATTGAGTAATTACGCGTTTGGCCATGTAATGTACGGAATACTTCCGATTAAAATGCAGTGTAAATACATCCATCAGCTTGCTGAGTGAGGCTTCATACTAGTGCTGCGCCTCCCTGACTGAAGTGCCATAGAGATGCGGCAATGAACCTAATCATTCTACATTTGGTGATACAGACTTAATTGATTTTAATAAATGTTACATATATACATAAGTACTTGATAACTTCTTCATTTATTCCTAGTCAATAAATATTTAGCTGCTTGATATATTTTTTAATGATTTTATGAGTTAAAATAAATGTTTTAGATCAAAATGTTGTATACATATAAGAGAAAATTTTCATTGGTTTATTTATATTGTTTCTCACATAAAATAATGTTGAATGTTTAGATTGAGGTAATGAGTTTTGTCTATATGTTTGGTTTCATTAATAAATACAATGTGTTTTCCAAATGAAAAAGAGGATGCACTTAAACATTTAAAACTTGCAACCCTTCATGTCGCATAGTTTTCTTTGATAATGTTAATAATTTATATATTGTTGGGAAATGTATTACAAACTATTGGTTACTCATAATTACATTTTAGTAACGTTCCTAATGTCTGCATCCCAGCAAATTTAGAAATAATCTGATGAAAAGTTCTTTTGGTTAGTTGTACCAAAATTAAAATTTGAATCTGGAGAGAGAAAGAATATCAAAATTACTTAAAATATGTTTTAATGTTAAAAAAAATATCTGGTCACTTGGATACTTATGAAGATAAATGGAGTGTTAGTTGTTGCACCACGGTAACTGACCAATGTTACGATTGGACAGCAATGGATGATCTGCCTGAGTTAGAGAAAGGTCAAGTATCCTTAGAGTGCGATATTTGACAAATGATGGTGTGAGAGAAATGTGGGTTAGGGCCACATTGCTCCACTAACTGTGCAAATTGATCTTCCTTACCTTATTTATACTTCCTTACACTGTAGAAATTATAAGAATTGCTTTATCCACTATTTAACATGTAATCTACCAAGAATAACAGTACATTGCTATCTACTCTAAATGTAAAGCCGTACGCTTTTTAAAGAGTTCATCAGGATATTTCTAATACATATTAGCTAGTGTTTTAAGATATGAAAATTATCAATGAATTTATATTAAATTTATATTAAACCGCCTAAAAACATTGATCCAATCCATTTAATTATAGAAACACTGACTTGTCAAATGACTACTTCCATTGTGGCGATTTGCTTTCTCTTTATAGTGTATTAACAACAGAGTCTTGACCTCAAAACTTGGAGTCGATATTTCAAAAGCTGTATAAAAGTAGTTGTTAAAATAGTTTTGGTTAATAATTATTATTTTATCTGACTAACAACTATAGTGTAGTAATTATATTCATAGTTCTAATTCGTAATAATTTTAAAATGAAAATGTACTTGTAATGCATACAAATTACTTTAAGAATCAATCATGAATAAATCAATAAATCTAAAATACCTTGAAAAGTTTCAAATAATTGTAAAACTTTTATATTAATTAGTCTTGAAAGATTACAGCAATTATTTAATAAGGAAAATTTTATTTCGATTGCTCTCTAATGTAAGTAGTCAAGAGGCTTACCTATTTTAGTAAACAGTTATCTAAATATAATATGATGAATGATATTTTAAATTACCAAACGCATGGAGCTTATGCCTCGGATTCTCGTTTAGAAACAAATTTAAATTCGAAGAAATCTTGTTTCTAGTGGCATAATTTGAGCTTTTGTTGTCTTAATAAAACAACGTTAATCAATTAAATTCCATGCTTATACAACATTTTACCGTTAAAGAGACCTTAAAGTTTAGTTAAAAATAAATTGTTTAAAAAATTTACCTACTATTTTTATTAAAACAGTAATATACACACACTAAATACTAGTAATTAGTATTTTATATCATGCATTCTGTCTAGTTTTGAGTACGCAATATCTGTAGAGTATAAAAACTTTTCAATTTCTATCTTTGGTAAACTTGTATATTGAATTATATTCTTGTATCCATCAGCCACCTTAAAATCTTGTTAAAGATTTGAGCATCTTTATTAATTTATACATATACACAATATTGCATTTGCAGCAAAAAGTGTAATTATTTATAAAATATAATAACAAATAAGTGGAAAGTGTTAACATTAGCTACTATTTCAGCTAAGGGTTTATGGTTTTTTATTGATGAAGATTCATTTGAAAATATGGACATGACCACTTTTCTAAGTTCAATGTTAAATAAATGTATAAAAAATACTTCATTTTGTCTACTCAAATGGAATATTTTTAAAATGAATTCAAAATTACATTTTAATGACTATGGTTTTTAAAAATTACAAAATAATCAGAATTGCATTTTTTTTAGTCTTAAATGTTAGTTTGCGTGCGGTTATGCTATTTATACGCTTATTGGAACAAATATCGTTTGAAAAACCTCGAAATCAGCATATCGCAGTATATACTTTAGTAAGTTAATGCTTCTGTAGAGATAAAGATTTGATGTGATTTAATAACATATGAAACCTAATACATACCATCTGAATAGCTAACGGTTTTAATAGTATTAAATTTAAAAACTGTTATTCATTGTAAAATAATTTTTTACGGATAGATTTTTAAGGGACCGCTAAACCGAACTCGTTATTGATTGTAAGCTCTTTAAATTAACAATTAAAAGGGAAAACAGGAAGGTTCGTATTCGGTATGACCGGGAATTTATTGGACAGTGATACTGGTAATTACTGTTATCTATAATTGAGATTGATTATATTAATCTGTTAGAGTCTGTTGACTGTTCTCCTCTGCACGCACCCGTTTACATACATAATTCTTCTGATAATATTACATTTACCAGAGATTTAGCAATATGTATATCGTAAGAAATTTGTTTACTAATAAAAATATACAAAAAATTTTATATTAAAGAAAAATAATAAAAACACTGTGGTTTGATAAAATAAGATTGCTGTAAAAATTTATGCAAATTATGTGTTATTTTTACAGAACATTTCCTACTCAGTTGCTTGGTTTGTATAACTTACATTCAGCTAGGAAGAAAAAGCGTTAGAGCTATTGTCACAGTATATGTTCCACTTTCTTGCTAAGTTTATTTGACTTGCAATAGTTAGTAAGACTAGTAAAACATTATACCTGCAGCTTTACATTAATTCTTTTGGGTTGTAAAGCGTTCGTAACAGAAATACAGGGTACATTTTTAAAAATAAATATACTTATATGCAAAATATTGATAAAATAGTTACACATTCAACTATAATTAATAAAAGTTTATTAATTTCATACGGCATATACTAGTGCTTAAAAATAAGTTATTAGAAAAAGTTATTATTTTATACAGTATAATATACTAATGAATCAAAATTAGCTATTATATTTATAATACGTGTCCAGTAAAGATACTAAACTAAATTTCTATTTTTTCGTTATCTGTTCCATACCCTAATTCGCTTAGGCATATTTTGAGTTCAATTTCAATGCGCATTCTAGATTTCTATATAAATAGGTTTATTTTCGAATATTAGGAGTAGAATTTAGTTCAAATATTCGATTCGTACGAATTGCTTTACGTATTTCATTCAACCAGTCAACGGCATATAATCGATTTGATTTAAGATAGCTAGGTCAATCACGAGTTTCTCGCTTAAAAACCCGGACTACAAAACATCAAGTTTATCACGTTACGGTTGAAAATCTCCTAAGGTTGTTTTTTTTGTTTTTCACGTAAATAAAAAGGTAATAATTTTTGTGTTTGATATGAGTTTCACATTTTAAAACGTTAGGTATACTGGATTTCCTAAATATTAATTATTGATTATCATTAAAAATAAATTATCGGAATATTCAATTTGTAAGACGTTATCTTTTGTATTGCATTGAAAAATATCGAATCAGTAACAAACCCTTTATATAAATGTAAATAAAGTAAATATTCAATAACAGTTTCCTATCTGGTTCATCATATTCATATTTATTACTCTTACCCTTACCTCAACATGTGTTGTTTCATTTGTATAAAAAATATAGATTGTACTGTTACAGCAATTATTATAATAATTTTAAAACTTTTTTGTGGTGAAGTCTCCATTTTTGGAATACTTTTCAATGTACAAGGTAGAAGTACGCCATACAATGTTTCGTAAGGGACTGAACTGAGATTTGATGTTAAATTAATTCTAGAGATTTCCTGCGGACAGTTAGACAGACAATGAAAGATACAAAAAAAGCTGACATAAAAACTGACAATAAGAAAAGAAAAGAATGAAAATTTCATGTTAATTTAGTGCTTGCATATTTTGCCACATGATACATTCACATTATATTCATTAAATGGGGATTCATAAAATGTTTTAAAATAACAAAAGTCTACATACCATACCACTATGAAATAATTTTGTATTTGTTGGTGTATTTAAGTTATATTTTTAATTTTGTACATGTTTGAATGTCTTATTACAAACTTGTAAATATCAACATGAGTATTACAAACATAAGTATTGTGTTTGTTTACCCATTTAATTACTCTGCTATATTCTTCGTTGCCATCTTAATTACCCGTAAGAATCAATGTAAAAGAATTCACTAATGCCCAGCCAAATTCCATGGAGTGACATACACCATCTTCAAACTCAGCGTGCCTTATATATATATATATATATATATATATATATATATATATATATATATTATATATATATATATATAAGTAGATAATAATATGGGTTCCTGGCGCACTTTCGGAGCCAACCGAAAAGCAAATGTAAAATACTGTTCAAAGTACCATAAAGGAAGCTGAGAAATAACACAGCAAATCTCAATGAAAAATTAACCGAATCTACAGTCGTTCGTCTCCAAAAGCGGATCGGTACATTACTATCTACTCTGTGGAATGAAAAATTAACCGAATCTACAGTCGTTCGTCTCCAAAAGCGATCGGTACATTACTATCTACTCTGTGGAATGAAACATTAACCAAATCTACAGCTGTTTGCTTCTACTTTCTTAAGCTGTGCTTTGTAAAAATGTTGTCAAAAATCTGCTACGAATAAAGGAAAAATCTTCGAAAATCTTAATAAAATTTAATCAATTTAAAACATTTTTACTAAAAACATACTGTACTTTAATAAAAAACTTTTCTACTAAATAAACAACATGAACTCACCAAAGTCTCTACAATTTCTAGCATTAAAACAGTGCAACAAAGATGAATTCAGTGAATTGCCGGTTTATTTTCAAACAACAGTTGATACCGTCTTCGATACTTTCCTTAAATGATACAGAATTCAAAGAACTTGTAAAGTCTTTTGCAGAAAAAAATCGTCTAATGGAGTGTTTTACTATCGGCAAAAAACTAAAAAAGTAAGGGATTACATATTTAATATAATTACGAAAGATATTGAAAAGAAAGTAAAAAATAAACAAACAGAGAGTTTTCATCGTTTTTTTTTATGACATTTTCCCATATTATACGTCCTTTCAAGATAATCAAGACTTAATTGATGAATTTTTAGGAATTTTTGTGAGTATCAAGATTTTATCAACACAATTCATTAAAGAGCATTATAGAATTTTTCTTATAGAATATAGCCACATTTTGTGTGAAACAAAACGTATTACTGTAGATAATATTCCATGTGATTCCTATGAAGAAAGACACCAACTATGGTTTATCAAAACAGTACTATGACGTGGGGAGGGACTGCAAGTTTTAGAGTTAAGACTTTATTCTACAAAGTTAATTGTTATAATTTCTTTATCTTTAATAGTCTTCTTTCCCGTAACAACCAAGTGTAATTTTTCATTTTTGTTTAATTCTTTAATCTTTTTCTCATCCAAAACAGTCAAAAATCTGTTCGGGTAAGTGTACTTTACAATCTTCCAACTCGGCAATTATTGTAAACCCGAAATTTATCTTTCATTTTCTCCAAATTCATGATTTTGTACTTCTTTTTTTCTTCTAATTCATTCAACTTCTTATACTCTTTAAACTTGCATTCACACAATATCATTTAACTCTTTCAAGAACTCCATTTAAATAGAAAAAAATTCAAAGTCAAAAAGTGCAAAACCATTTCTTGGTCGACCTTTTCTCCTCCCTCTGTCTCTTTCTCTCTCCCTCTCTTTTTATGCCTATGACACGATCACTTCTGCCGTTTATAGGCTAGGATCTATATTCAGGCTAGAGAGAGAGAAGAGCGCAGATACGGATAGAGAAATGGTTCCGGAATACGATCTGAATACTTCTGAACTTGGTGTTTCTCCGCTATGGCCACTCGCATTGAAACAGTTCAGAAGTAAACCTTCCTAACCGACCAAACCGAATTCGCGGACATATATACTGAGCAAGAAAACTACAACATCCAAATCGAGAAGTAAAAATTTAACAAATTAATTTAAAATATAATTTGAAAATTACAAGTAACAAAATGTACGCATATTTAAAATAGGTAAAATTATCTTACATTTAAAAAAAGAAAAATGTTATAATAGTTAACGGAAACACAATTTTTATTTCTTTATAGCAATCTGCATTACCGACATTTTAGTTCCGAAAGAATGCGCTATGCACGAGGTGTGCCACTACAGACCGACCATCACGATAATCGCTTCGCCCGCGTCATATCCGTTAGTGATATCACGCCGTGAGAGGCACAATCGTTGGTTTACAATCACCATTTAGATAAATAAATTTTTCTATATAAAATGGAGCGCGATAAAATATCATGTCCGTTCTGCAAAATAGAAATTTTAAGAAAAAAAACTATGATCGCCATTATAATTCTAAAAGTCATGAAAAAAAAGCAAATTTACAATAATGAACTAAATTATTTAAGACAGGGGGCTAGAGAAAATCAAATTGCCGATCACGAAAACATGAATAATATAGAAAAATTGCGTGAATTAAAGAAAGACTTTAAGGAAGATAAAAAAGATCTCCAATCTATTTAATGATGAAAAAATTCAATCAATCGCTGAAAAATTGTCCATTGAAACAAACGATAAAACTAAGTCTGAAATAATCGAAGAAATTGACAAAACTCTTAACGAAAAACCTGAAAATATCATAGATGTTGAAGTTTTATCCTCAATACACGGTCTTTTCAAGCAATACATTTTAAACAAATTAAACGATAATTCCATGTCAATTTACAAATATCTATCAATTATGAGGCCAGAAATTAAAAGTTTAACCCTTTTACCGCCAGGCCGCAAGCCACACTTGGCGCGTCGACCGCCAACCGATATCTGTATGAGTAGTTGCGGTCCGACCGCCAAGCCTCTGTCTGGGAGCGTGTCGCTACTCCGCCACGGCATTTTGCTCAGTTTTACACATGTTTACATTATCACTTATATTTTCGTTAATTACAAAATAAAACGATGTTGTTGGTATCGTTTTCTTTATTTTTAAATGCGCTAACTTTCTATGTGTAGATGTTGGCTGTAATACATTTTTAAATACTTAATTTTTTAACTTAATTTTTTATTTCTTTTTTTAATACAAACAAATATTAACTTTGAAGTGTTATAAGTCCCAAAGTTTGTTCTTTTTTACCACAAAATCTTTATGCAATACTATTTTAAATTTAACTAAAAAGAACTTCAGGAAGTTTCAAAAAATAATTCAACCATTTGAAATATGTTTTAACCTTTTTATTGTACAAGTACAAAATGAAAATTTGGAAAAAATCGTGACAATGTGTTTTGTAAGTTATAAATTATATGACAACAGATAAACCTAATCAAATATTACCTTAAAATAAAATACAATGATGATAAAAGTATAATGTATAATAATAATACTACAAACACTTATATAAAAAGGTTATAAAAAGATATAAAAAGATACAAGAAAACTAAAAATGTTAAATTTCACAAACTAGAAAAAACTTAAAATATCATTATGCGTCTTTTAAATTAACTATACGGTTCTAATTATGAGAATTTTAACTAAGATTCACAATTAATAAAATATACATTATAGATGATAATAGGAAAACAGTTAGAATAGAAATAGTAATAAATAAAAAGTAATACTAGCCTAAGAAAATATACTGTCTTTACACTTTTGTAAAATGTCCCTAGCGTGAATCCTTACACACAATTATGTTTTGACCAGAGACACTCTTGGGTGTACTCGACAACCTTACCAATTTGTACAACTGCATGTCTGGATCTTTTTCTTTTACCTTCAGGATTGCTTTTTTCCTGAACAAAACAGAGCAGCAGTCTTTCTGTTTTTGTTATGTAAGGCAGGTTTTTTTCCAGGCCACAATTATTTCCTCCAGGACCCCATACGCCGCATGTGCCAGCGTCAGCTCTTCCAGTTATCTTATCAGGCAGCCCAGTTCCCTCGGACAAATGTTCTTTACCATGAAGTCATACCGACAACATTGGCTTTTTGTTAGCTGTGTTTATTTTTGTGTACAACACGTAAGCGTTTAGTACCATTCGTCCGGATGATAACATTAAAAATTACTTTCTCTTCCAGGGGGGGGGTTTTAAGTTTTTTTCTTCTCGTGTCCAGATTACGTATAACAACATTTGATCCGGCTTTCGCATCAATATCCACCCATCCCCTCTGTTGTACTGATGAACAATCTTCGGTTTTTGGTCTTTATAATTATATTCCTATTCCCTACGAATAGTGTAACGATAACTGATGTTGCCTCACTGTTGGTTGAGAGAATAATAAACTTGTGACTTGATTCGATTTCTTTTCTCCTCCAAGCCATCTGCAGTTATTGAGTCCCTATTTCGCACATATACTTTCTGGGCCTACCCTGTACTTTCACCTTTTTAGTTGTTTTAGGGACTCCTTTTCTGGTTTAAACGTAAGTTTAAACTTTGGTGTGGGCTATAGCCACATTCTGCTCTCTTGCTCAATATCTTCCATGTTTCTGGGCGCCGCATTGTAGCAGGGGGACGAGAAATGCAAACACAATAGTGTGTTATTGCATCCAACACAACACCCACAGTTTTATATTCCCCATCTGTGCGTGATGTTACTTTTTTTGGCATGGTACTTTAAAAAAAAACTGTGGGGGGGGTTACTGGGTTAGACCAGTAATACGTTTTTAGTTTAGGTGGCCTACCAACGGATTTCATCAATAGACCATTGACTGGTTTTTTGGGGTGTAGGAATTTGACGGACGAAATAATCATATTCGCCCCATGGTCAATCAGTGGTTGAAAACCGGCCCAATGGGTTGTAATCTAGGTTGGCCATGTTGAGGTATATTAGAGAACATCTGTAATATGGAAAAATTTCAACCAATTATTTCAAACCTGTTTACGACTCATCAATTTTCTAAACCAGGTGGTTGATTGGGAGGACCTTTTTGGCTCCAGTAACTCTCAATCTGTTTGGTTTACAAATAACGGCCCATATTCAAAACAATGGGCCAGGAAACGCCTTCATTTCAGCGACTGTAACATTGGTGACCAATCTTTTTAGCCTACTAATGTGGAGACAAACGTGTTTTACATGAGCTGCGCAAGATAGTTCCGTAGCATACCTATTAGTCTCTGAGTACAAATGTCGAAATCAATTGTAGATGTTGAAACAGGTTCAAGTATGTAATAGGTTTTGAATCTTTGAGGGGGGCAGTGGGGTGCTTTGGGCCTGGCAGTTCCGCGTATTGGAACCGTAGTGTAATGGAAGCCAGAGTCCTTCGTTCTCTATTATTTTTCGTCCCAGCTAGAGCTTTCTGGGGTCATCTTTGTCGGGCCCTTTAGCCTCAACCGATATCAATTGCATGGTAACACGTCTTCTTGGTTGACGTCTTCTGATTAGGCCTGTGACATATTTCCTCTCTGTGTGTTGACATTATTTTATATCACTCTCAAGATGAAGAAAACTCGTCAATACAGTGAACCACGCCTAAGCGGAGTACTCGTCCAAATTACGTTAGAGAGGGATTTGGAGTCCTATAGATTACTCTCATCTTCACTAGTCATCTCCTGATGTTGAAAAATTGCCTACATCTGGCCTAGGCGTAAACCAATTGGATTTGGAACTGTACACTTTACCAGGACCCTGCAGAAAAGTACTCCGGTAGGTCTGGATTATACGTCGGATCTGCGTCCAGAGTCATCCACAAATCAGAGCTACTTGAAATCGTTCAAAACTATTGTCCGTATTACTATCCTCGGTCTGAAAAGACGTTTATTTCCTTCCCGATTTCAACAAACATTTTGGAACAGTGTCACCTTCACTTACCGGAGAACGTTGTCCTCTTACTCATCCTGTTATTACCCGAATGATTCAGAATGTTTGACCCACTTTTTCAAACCGGTGGTTTTTTGGGAATTTTTTGGCTAAAAAAAATTGTTTAAAAAAGGCCCAATTAAAAAGGGAAAACCCCCCGGGGGGGGGTTTTTTCCCTTTTTACCAGGGGGAAAAAAACTTTTCATATGCCAGTTTTTCTGTTTTTTTTTCCCAAAGTCAAATCAGTAAGTTTGCGGTTCAAGGAAATATTTTTTGTCAAAAATTTTTGGGGGACCCAGGGAAGGGGGGAAACCGGGATCTTTTTTTTTTTCCCCCCAAGGTTTTTTCCTTTTTGGGGGCCCGTACCAAAAATTTTGATAAACGCCCCGGGTTTGAGTCCAAGGCCTTACTATTTTTTGGGTTTTTTTTAAATTTTTTTAAAAAAAATTTAAAAATGCCCCCGGGGGGGAAAATTGTCTTAAAAATTTTTTGGACCCAAAAAAATTAAAAAAAACCCCCCCTTTTAAAAATTTAACCCTTGGGGGAAAAATTGGGTTTTTTAATTTTCCCTTAAAGGGCCCCAAAAGGGGTTTTTAAAATTATCGGAATTTTTAAAAAAAACTTTTGAAGAAAAATTTTTTAAAAAAAAAAAAAAAATTTTTTTTTTCCCCAAATTTTTGGAAATTCCCCTTATTAAAAGGTTTTTTTTTTTCCCCTGTTTTCCAAAATTAAACCCCAAGAAAAACACAAAAAAAATGAAAAGTTTGTTAAATAAAAACCCCTTTTTTAAAATAAAATTTTTTTCAAAAAAATAAATGGCCTAAAACGTGAAAATACTGAAAAACCTTAGGGAAAAAATTTTTCCAAAAAATTTTTTTAAAAGAATTTTCTAAAAAATTAAAAAAAAACAAAAACCCAAATTAAGAAATTTAAAAATTTCCAAATCTTAAAATAAAAAAAAACTAAAAAAATTTTTTAAAAAAAAAAGGGGAAAAACCCCCCCAAAAAAAACCCCCCGGCAAAGCCATAAAAAGGGGGGGTTTAAACCCATAAAATAAAAAAATTTTTTTAAATAAAATAAAAAAAAGGGGGGAAAAAAAAATAAAAAAAAAAATTTTTCAAAATTTGGGGAAAAAAAAAAAATATCTTTTTAAAAAAAAAAACCTTTAAAAGGGAAAAAATTCCCCAAAAATTAAAAAAAATGAAACGATAAAAAACAAAAAAATTTAAAAAAAAAAAAAAAAAATAAAAAAAATTCCCGGAAAAAAATTTAAAAAAAAATTTTTTTTAAAAAAAAATTTTTGTAACCCAAGGAATATATCTTTCCCCAAAAAAAAAAAAAAAGCTTGTGTAAATATCAAAAATAAAGATGACTTTTGTTTTATTGTTACTCTATCCGATGCGCTATTGAAAATAAACCTAAAAGAGACTGTGAACGTGTAAAGCAATACGAGAAAATTTTTAAATGATGAAATATTTTTCAGGTTTTGAGTATCCAATGTCCATTTAAAGATGTAAAGTTGTTTGAAAAACGAAGCTACAAATATTCCAAGTATAAGTATCCAAAAATGTCTATTAATATCTATACTTATGATGAAAAACTACATATTGTTCCGTTACAAATTTCTGAAAAATATGACGCTGAAACAAACATATTGAATTTATTGTATGTTATAACAAGATGATAAATCTCATTATGTTTTGATAACCGATTTAAATAAGCTTGTTTCTTCGCAGTTGTCTAAACATAAAGAAAGAAAATTTTTGTGTAGAAGATGTTTAAGCCATTTCTACAAATCTGGAGATTTAACAGATCACTTAGAAATTTGTAAAAATCATGAAAGTTTGTAAAGCCAAATTATGCCATTTCCAGGTCAAACAACTAAATTTACCAATTACCAAAAGAAGTGTAGCCATCCGTACGTTATTATATATGGATTTTGAGAGCATATTAGAGAAAAATTTCGACATGTAAGAAACAATCCACAAAGGATCGACTACAACCAAGATTCAGAGGCACATTCCTTATGGTTTTACTCTATTATTTAGTGTCGAATGTGACCAATCGCATGTACAAAACCGATATGTTATCGTGCCAAAAATGAAGAAGATTTGAAAAACGACGTCCCGACAAAATTGTTTGAAGAACTCAATAAATTATCGAAATACATAGCGAAAAAAATATAATTCTAAGAACATGAAACCTATGAAATTGACTAGAAGAAGAAGAAGAAATTTCGTATCAAAATTCAAACGTTTGTCATATCTGTGAATGGTCTTCTTGCTTATGATGTTGGGTCAATTCAGTATGGTTTTTACTCCTGATAGTTGGAAAGATAATAGTTATAATAAAGTGAGAGATCATTGTCATTTAACCGGCAAGTTTCGAGGCGCAGCTCATGCATGTTGCAATCTGAATTTGAAATTTCCACAAAACATTCCAGTTTTCTGTCACAATATGAGTAACTATGACACACATTTGTACATAAAAGAATTAGCTAAAGAAATATGGAAACGTTGATGATTGATCGCAAACTCAGAAGAAAAATATATAAATTATATTCAGTAAATTCTGGATATGGCTATGAGTTTGACAATGATAAACCTAGAAAATTTATAAAGTTCTCTTTCGTAGACACATTTAGATTCATGGCCTCGTCTATTGAAAAATTTAGCGAAAAAATTTAAAGAAAGAAGACTTCAAACATACAAATCATTTTATACAGGATGGACTGAATGAAATTATAGAAAGACAGCCAAATGACGAAGAAGAAATCTTTAAAAATTTCTATCTGGAAAAAGGCATATTTCCTTACGAATTTATCGATAGTATTGAAAAACTTGATTACACAGAACAGCTGAAAATTCAAGATTTCTATTCACTTTTGACAGACGAGAGCATATCTGAGAAAGATTAATCAACACTACTTAAATGTATGGAACAAATTAAAAGAGAAAAAATCTAGGGAATTACTCTGATTTGTACAACATTCAAGATGTTTTATTGCTTGCTGATATATTCGAAAATTTCAGAAATATTTGCTTAAATTGCTATAAACTTGATCCGGCACATTATCTAACAGCTCCAAGTTCTCGCATGGGATGCTATGTTAAAAATTAACGAAAATTGAGCTTCAACTGATACACGATTACGTTATGTATTTAATGATTGAAAAAGGTATTCGTGGAGGTATTTCTCCAATGTAATTTAAGCGATATGTGAAAGCAAATAACAAATATTTGAAAGATTTCGATAAGACAAAGCCCGAAAACTATTTGTTATACGTTGATGCTAATAACCTTTATGGGTATGGCCTAATGCAAAAACTGCCGTTTAGTGAATATCAAGTGGATGGATCCAAAAACTTACACAACTGCAGAATGGAAAGAAACAATTTTGGAACTCACTGGCGACGAAGATTAATGGCTATATTCTCGAAGTTGATCTTGGATATCCCAAACGAATTTACACGAACATCACAAGGATTTACCTCTTGCTCCAGAACATTTTAAAAACAAAACTTTGCACAACTCTACTGGATAAAACTGAATACGTTGTTCATTCGAGAAATTTGAAGTTCTATTTGGAACAAGGTATGATTTTGAAACATGTGAATAGAGTTATTGCATTCGATCAGAAAGCCTTTTATGAAAGAGTACATTGATTTTAATACTAATATGAGGACCAAAGCTACAAGTGACTTTGAGAAGGATTTTTATAAGCTGATGAACAACTCAGTTTTTGGAAAAAGTATGGAAAATGTGCGAAATAGATGCGATATTAGACTAGGAAATGAGAATTTTCAATGAAACAGGCCAAGAAAACGAACTTCAAAAGCTTCACTATCTTTGACGACAACTGTATAGCGAGTCACATGTATAAACAAAAGGTTAAATTTAACAACCGATCTACATAGGATTTTTCAGTTCTTGACCTATCAAAATTGCTAATGTACGAGTTTTATTACAACAAATTAAAGAACTATGATCCAGATTTGAATCTGTGTTACATGGATACAGACAGTTATTTCGTAGAATTGAAACGAGATCCTTTTATTATTATTAAAGAAAATATAGATGACTTTGATACGAGCGATTATCCAAAAGATCACGAATGTTTCACTACTAAAAATAAGAGAAGGTAATAGGGAAATTCAAAGATGAGTTAAATAGCGAAGTTTTAGAAGAATTTTGTGGATTGAGATCGAAAATGTACTCGTACAAATATCTAGACAAAAATCCAGTAAGATGCAAAGGGATTAAGAGAAGCGTTGTAAATAAAACAATAAATATCGAAAACTTGAAGAAAATGTTTGTTCGAAGATAAAGGAAGAATTTAGGGAGATGACAGTAATCAAAAGCTACAAACATGAGTTGTACACAGTTACCATAAACAAGCTTGCACTGAACGCTAAAGATGATAAGAGAATTGTCCTAGAAAATAAGATCGATACAGTACCGTATGGCTATAAAAATGAAGCAAAATCTGATATATTAGATGAGTTAAATAAACTTGGAAAACTTTGACATGTAAATGGAAGTTGATTTGATTCACTGCCACAAATGCAAGAAAAAAACGAAAAATATAGATTTCTAAGATTGTTCAAACTCAAAACGGGATTGTATAGAATTGCAGCAAAATGTTCAAAATGTAAGACAAATAAGAGTAAAATTTATAAAGAATCCTTATGAAAAACAAGTAAAGAAAGAATCTAAGAATAAGGAAAGAAATCGAGATTTGAAGCTAGAGAAATTCATGCACCAGTACGAAAAAAGTTTAAAAAGAGAAAAATTATAACTTTAGGAATTGATGATTTATGGGCAGCAGATTTTAGTTATAATGTCTAACTATTCAGATCAAAAATGATGGATTTAAGTATATGTTAAATGTTATTGATACTTTCTCAAAATATGCTTGGTCAAGAGCTATCAAAAGAAAAAAACGGCAAGGATGTTTCAAAAGCTTTCGAAGATATAGTAAAAGATGCCATAAGGATCAATCACAAACCTCCAAACCTACTTCATACAGATAAGGGTTTAGAGTTTAAAAATAAAGAATTTAATGATGTTTTGAGGAAAATACGACATCAAGATTTATCATACTGAAAACGAAGAGAAATCAAGTATTGTAGAGGAGATATAACAGAACTCAAAATGAGAGAATGAAAGTAATTTTTTGAGATTAATAAAAACTTTAAATGGATCGATATTCTTCAAAAAATCGTAAACAATTATAACGATACAGTTCACAGCACAATCAAAATGAAGCCCAAAGTCGTAGATAAAGATGCAGAAAAGGAGTTATTAGAGACAGTTTTCAAGTATGTTCCACCTGAAATTCACACGAAAAACTAAATTTAAAGTCAATGAACATGTAAGAATTGTTAGTAAAAAAACAACATTTTCGAACAAATATAAGAACAATTGGTCAAGAGAAATCTTTGTGATTTATCAAATTAATAACACAGATCCTGTAACTTATAGTATAAAAGATTTAAATAATGAAGAAATAACCGGAAAGTTTTTATGAATATGAATTGAGAAAGTCAAAGCTATAATTTTTTCTATATAAATGGAGTCTCAAAAGAAATGTACAAAGTGTCAAGAATTTTAAGATTTTGAAGCTTTTTTATAAAAATAAGAATAAAAAAAGAAGGATTAGGGTCTATGTGTAAGGATTGTCGTAGTAACATATATGAGAGAGAATTGTACGAAAAAATAGAAAAATTAACGTTAGAAGAGAAAAAATGTTGCGTTTGTAAAGAAATTAAGAATATTTCAGAATTTCACAACTGGCTTTATAGTAAAGATAAAAAACAAGCTTTTTGTAAGGATTGTGCTAGAAGAATTTTCCGAGAAAGTCAAAATAAAACCGACTCATTGCGAATGTGGAAGAGTTCTTCAATGGTTACCTAGTTATGCTAAACATTTACAAACCAAATATCATAAGTTAAGAGTTTTTAATAAAATTTAGTAACATTTTCATCGTGTAATAATTTTTTTCTATATAAATGGGAGTCTCAAAAGAAATGTACAAAGTGTCAAGAATTTTATAAGGAAAAGAATAGAAAAGACTGTTATTGTAAGGAATTATATGATAAAATGAACAAATTAACTTTAGAAGAGAAAAAGTGTTACTTTTGTAAAGAAATTAAAAATATTTCTGAATTTAATAACTGGCAGTATAGTAAAGATAGAAAAGATGCTTTTTGCAAAGATTGTGCTAAAAAAATTTTTCAGCGAAAGTTATAAAAACGAAATGCCTTGTGAATATGAAAAAAAAAATTCTACGATGGTTACCTAGTTTATGCTAAACATTTACAAACAAAATATAATAAATCGAGAGTTTTTAGTAAAATTTAGAAACATTTTCATCGTGTAATTTAGATATTCTATAAATCAGTCGAGATTCTGCCATATCTGTAGTAAAATGTTTTCTGTTGTATAAAATATTCAAAGATTCTTTCATTTGGTTTGTAGAGATTTATACATTTGGATCTCCATGTCTTAATAAAATTTCCATTTCTGGGTAATCAATTTCAAGTTCTTTCAATCTTTTCGGTATTTCTCTCTTTTGAGCTCTGATAACGTAATAAGGATATTCCCACATGTGATTCTTCTTAATTAATACAAAAAACATGGTGTTTTTTCTTATCAAAATTTTTACAAACAAGGTCTGGTTTCATTAAGTCAATTTTTACACTTTGTTTTGCGATTATTTTCGTTTTTATTTCATCTTTAATTTGCAAGTGTTTAACTTCGTCTCTAAATATTTAATCTTGTTTTCAAGTTTGTACACACCAAATTTACGAATACTTGGCAAAACTTCTTTTGTAACCCACTTTTTAAACAATTTCGATTCTGGCTTATTAGATCTCAAAATTAAAGAATATAAACCAGATTCATTAACGAAAATAGTATGTTTTTTGAATATTTTCTCGGGGTCTATGGGATAGACTCCTGTAATTTATACATTCAAAAGTTGTTTTATCGTCATTATCGACATTATTTATGATAGCTTGCCTCGTGTTTTCATATTCTAAAATTTCTGCAACATCTTTTGCTTTGAACCAAATTTCGTTATTTTCGTCAACAATCGTAAAAATTTCTGTATTATTGAATTTGAGTTGATTATTTATTAGATCTACAACTGTCTCCATTTAGATAGAAAGAAATTTAACTAGTTTACTTGCAATCTTAAATAAATTGTTGTTTTACTCTCATTTTTCAATAGATTTCCCTCAGAGTCTTGTATAGTTTAGAACGATTTTTTGAATTCTTTTAATATTTTTTCTAATTGGAATATAATCAATTTCATTCGGTTTTTTCACTGATTTTTGATCCATAAGCAACATTTGGGAAAAAAGTGTACAAAATTTCAGATTCTTTGTGTAAATGTTCGGTATGATTTTCAAAACTAGGTTCAACGAGATTGCAGTGCACTTCAATTACATCGAACGGTCTAAATTTTGGCGTTTTATTTCCTAAATATATCTGATTTGGCTCAATAGTTTCTTGAACAAAACCCTAATAAATCTACAATAATTGCTGAAAACATTATTCTTACTGGTGATTTTATTTGAATTTTATTAGAGAGATAATTTTTTTTGCATTTCAAACTTGTTTTCGTCAAAGTTTAAAGATTTATCTGATTGTTTGAATGTTTTTAGATAATTTTTAAGGGAATTTTTTATTTGATCGAAGGTATAATATCCTTTGTTTAAACCATAATATTTTGTTATGTTCTTCTCACTAAATCCTATACAATAAGGAGAACTTTCACTAATATTTATTACAAAAATTGTCAGAATAAAAACCGCTTAAACCGATAAAATAATTTGATTCTTCCTCTAAGTGTATAGGATGTTCCAAGTTTAAAAATAATTGAGAGCTTTCTGAAGTCAACTTGAACAGCTTCATTTTCGCTATTTAAATGGAAAAATTTTTTAAAGCAAAAGATCAGATAAAACTTCAAACGTTTGAAAGAAAATAAGAAAGATCAACCAATCAGATTGTTAATTGTTGGTTCAAGTGGATGTGGGAAAAAAAAAACAACTTTACTATTGAATTTTTATCTACAATAGGTTGATTCCTTATTCCAATTTGTATGTTTTTAGTAAATCTTTAGAACAAGACGCCTATAAAAAATTACAAGAAAGATTTGAAAATATTGAGAAAAACTTAACAAAAAAAATATCACATTTTTATAATGCTTCTGAGGACATAGTTCCATTAAGCGAATGTAAACCAAATTCTTTAATCGTTTTCGATGATTGTATTTTAGAAAATCAAGACGTTATTAAGGAATATTTCGTAATGTCTCGTCACAAAAATATCTCTTGTATCTATCTTTCTCAATGCTTTTCAAAGGTTGATAAACAAGTTATAAGAAATAACCTGAATATGTTGTGTATTTTTAAGCAAGATGATCACTATTCGAGAAAGATTTATAACAATTATGTGGGATCTGATATGAGTTTTAACCACTTTATTGAGTTATGTGATAAAATTTGGAAGGAAGACTACGGATTTTTAACTATTAATCTAACTTTGAAGCCTAAAAATGGTAAATATCTGAATAAATTTTCTAATATAAATTGCTGCTCAGTGGTCTGACAAATCTACTTGATAAAATATTTGTTACAATTATTTTTATATTATCTTTAATTTTTATTTACATTATGAAAATAACAGAAAAACGGTAAATCTGTTCACGTTCCACGTTCACGTTCCACGTTCACGTTCCACGTTCACGTTCATGTTTCACGTTCGTGTTTCAAGTTCGTGTTTTACGTTTCGTGTTCACGTTTCACATTCATGTTTTACGGTTCGTGTTCACGTTTTATGTTCCACGTTCATGTTTCACGTTCGTGTTTACGTTTCACGTTCATGTTTTACGGTTCGTGTTTACGTTTCACGTTCCGTGTTCACGTTTCGTGTTCACGTTTCCACGTTCCACGTTTACGTTTCAAAATTTTCCTAAATAAAATGGCGAACGTAACTTCAGAAGAAGCAAAAAAAAACTTGATCAAATAGAAAAGAAATTAATCAAAGAATTTAAAAGAACAGATTCGAATTGATGAAAAAGAACAAGAATTTATTCAAAAAAATTAATCAACCTGTAACATCTGCAATAAAAAAATGTTGAGGGCAAAATTGAAAATGTTTTAAGCGATAATCAAAATTTGATGAATTTTGGTTCCAGTTGTACGACAATTTGCTGATATTTCGATACCAGAATCTGAGTTTTGAATTGCCAAAATTACCATCTTCAACACCATTTTAGACCTCGAATCATTGAAGACTCTACCATAGTTGAACCAATAAGTCCTGGAAACAACGGATATAATAATTGGTGAAATTGGTAAAAAATTTCTTCCTAGAGCAAAGGATGATAAATTTGGTTTGTATTGGGACAGAAAAAAAGAAAAGTTTTATGATTGGAAATTTGCCCGTGAATTTTGAGCATAATGATATCATTATTAATGAAAAAACATATGAAGGAACTCAAGGTTTATGGAGATTATTAACAGGCACTGATGTTCCAAAGACGGTTTATATTCTGAAGAAGACTTGAAAAAGTATACTGAAATTTTATGGAAATCTGATTCAATTTACAAAAATTAATGATCCATCAACTAAGAAACCAAAGTCAAGTAAAGGTAAAAAATATCTCAATTTGATTAAACCAATTTGGGAAAAAAGAATCGAAGGATCAGGTGTGAGAAAATACAGTGATAATAAGAATTGAATACAGATATATCGACGATTTGACAAAACTCGATGGAATTATTAATTATATTTATGCTCAAGAGAAGGCTGGAAATAACAATTTTTTTGAATGAAAAGAAAGCAATTAAAGATTTTATTTCGAACAAACTTGACGAAATGATTGAAAAACCTGATTGAATTAAATATTTAAAACGAATTTTGCCGACAATAAGTTCATCTATGATTGAGGGTAGTGGACTTTTGAATGATTTTATCAACAATTTACCTTTTGAATTACACGTACCAACTTAATCAGTATCTGGGGCCTGGCACAAAACTCGAAAAAAAGGACTAAAAAGAGGAGATCCTGGTATAAATAAATTAGATCAAGCTGCTATGGAACACGATATTTGTTATGCAAAACATAGAGACACAAATTCCAGACATATAGCAGATAAAGTTTTGCAAGATAAAGCAATGGATAGATTTTTATCAAAAGATGCTAGTTTAGGTGAAAGATTTGTTGCGCTTCCAACAGCTGGAGCAATGTTTTTGAAGAGAAAACTAGGAATGGGAATCGAAGAGAACTTGAAATTTTAACTATATAAATGGAGGTGAACGTAAACTTCAGCAAAAATCAGAAAGAAAAAATAAAATCCGCTTTTAAGAAGAAAATACCCGTTAGTATTCAATTTTAAAATAGATCAACTAAAAAATGGCGAAGATAAGATATTTTTAACAAATAGACAATACAATAAACTCGAAAAAACATAAGAAAAACAATAAAGGAACCATAATAGAATTTTCTTATAATCAGTTGAAAGAACTTAAAAAATGGTGGACTTTTGAAAGATTTATTAGATTTTGGAGAAAATATTCCAGTTGTTAAAAATGTTGTTCCTTATGTTTCGTAAAGCTGCTCCAATCGTTAAAAAGGATGTGATTCCTATTGTTCGAAACATTTTAAATTGGTTAGATAAAGAGTTGGAAGATGTTACAGGATCTGGATTAGATGAAAAAACTTTGAATTACGTGAAATCAAACATTAAAAAAAAATTTGAAATCAAACCTTTAACATTCGGGGAATTGGAAGAAATCTGCAAAAATATTAAACATTTTAGAGGAATCTTCATGAGAGATACATTACCTGAAAAAGTTAAGAAATTTGAATGTGGAATTGTGGAATTTAGACTCGATTATGGGAAGTGGAACGCATTGGATTTGTTATTATAAAAAATGATAAGAATGCATGTTATTTTGATTCGTATGGAAGAATTGAGGACAAACCACCTATAGAATTGATTAAATATTTGAAAAAATCAAGCGTCTACTACAATGATTCTCAGATTCAAGACTATAAAGATCCCCCAATTTGTGGTCATTTATGTGTTTTTGTTTTGAATGAACTGAGTACTGGTAAAGATTTTAAAGAAGTTGTTAACAAATTATTACTTAATAAATATGGATTCACAAAATATTTTTGACGTATTTGGAACACAAATTATTCAAAATGTAGATAATAGTTTGAATTTTGATAGTTTGAGAAATGAGTTTGATAACAAGTTAGAAAATGTATTACAAAACCTTCCAGATTCAGATATGTTTGCGGTCGAGATTGAAGATTTTAAAGCAGAATATGATAACAAACTTGCAAAATTTCATGAGTTCAAATGAAGTTGCTGATAAAATAAAAACATTGGAAAAAGAAGTTGATGATGGTGTAAAAAAATTATTTACCAATTTAATGTCTCATATCGAAAAAGCTGATAAAATTACTGAAGCGATCAAAGTTGAAAAGAATTTATGTTAGTTTGGCTAATAAAAAAAAGAATTGTCGGTGTTCGACCTGGTATTGACAAACATGATGTTTGTTGTTAAAGAACAAATTTTAAAACCTCTAAAATTATCAGAAAACATCGATATTGTTGATTTAACATGATCCGAATGTTAAAAATCCCTTAGATTTTAAAGGAAAAAGAATTAGCAGGTGTTAGTAAAGGAATTAATCCATTTGATGTTGTTGTAATGATTCAATTAGAAGATCCTATTAAAATGTTTAATGAACTAAAACAAAATTATGAGAATCATAAACAGCATGTTAAAGATTTTACAACAGAAGTCTAATGACAAGTTAGAAGCCAGAAATAGAAGATCAGTAGACGATGTTGGTGAATTACTTGATAAAGTAAATAAACTAGAAGAAAACTTTAATACATATAAAAATAATGTTAATGAATTTAGTTAGTGAGTAGTTACAATTAAAAATTCTGGAAAATTTTGATACACATTTCAATGAGAAAGTAAACTTTTTTGAAAATTTTGGTACACGTTTCAATGAGAAAGTAACACATAATAATGAAATTACTTAAAAGAATAGATGATCAATACTCTTTATATCTCGATAAAGTAAATAAACTAGAAGAAAACTTTAATAAATTTTAAAGAAGATGTTAATAAAACTTTTGAAATATATTTGATAACAGATTTAATGGGATTAGGCGGCTATGATGACAAAATTTCTACTTTATAAATGGCGCTCATATATTGTGTGAGGTGTAAGGCAAAAACTGCAACAAATGATATAAAATATTACGCAAATATCAATGGAGTTAAAAGAAATTTCTGGAAAATGTGCTGAATGTAACGCAAAAAAGAGCCAATTTATAAAAACTTGATTTTGAAATTTTTCCTAATAAATAGAGATTGGCGGGACATTACAGTGCTTTCGATCTTTTTATCATGCAACACGAAAGAGATTTGAAAAAAGAACAATGGGATGACATTTCTCAAAAATATGGAATTATCCGAAGATATGATGAGATTGTACGTAAACAAATTGAATTGGTATAACATTGCCATAAATATCAAAACTCTGTCCCCAGAGTTCATTCAAGACAATATACATTATCAATTAAAAGATCATATGTCTGTTCTTTGTCTCTATCAACACTTGAGTATAAAGTTTTTGGATGAAAATAAAGATACAGTTGATTGGAACAATATTATAGATAGCGGTTTACTATCCCTGTGGCAAATTTTATTGAAATATGTGACCGAGAGATCGCAAAATTAAAGGAAGAGAATCCTGAATATGACGAAGTAGATCATTAAAAATGACTCTAATCTTTTTAATTATTTTTACTAAAAAATTTATATCTTTTTCTTATAAAAAACGTACATTAGATCGATGAAAAAATGATATCCTTTCTTATACATGATGTTTAAAATTGGGTTCTTATTAAATGGCGGACTATAGAAAATATGCTAGTGATATTGAAAGGGCGGAGTTTAAAAATTTCTATCCAATTAGTAAACAACCTTTGAATGAACCGAATAAAAAGAACTGAGTTTAATATTGATTTTGGAGATAACTTTTGCTCGTCTAACTTCCAGTTTTATATTTCTGGAACTTTAACAAAACAAGATGGTCAAGCATATCTTGGAACTGATAATGTTAGATTAATCGATAATTTTTATACCGTTTTTTTTATTTTCTAAGATTGAAGTAAGAAAACACAATAAATTCATAGAAGAAGTCGAAAAACTGTGGCCAATTAAGCACAATTAAAGGAAACTATTTCGTATTCAAAAAGTGATGTTATTTCTCAAACTTCTAATGGCTTTGAATCAGATTTTAAAATTTGGTGTTGTTTGAGAAGCAGCTGGAAATTTATCTCATTTTGGATTAGGATTTTTTGAGAAAATGTTACTATTTCCGATCTATAAAGGAGGATTTTATCTAAGTTTTATAAGAGCAGAAGACCGATGATGTGATTCTGAAGACTGCAACTGGAAATGTTATGCCTGTTGATGGGAAAAATAAACAATTACAGATTTTTTTTTATTAGAGTTCCAATAATTGATTATAAAAACCACGAGTAAAATTAGGTTGATTGATGAAATTACAAAAAGTCAAAACATTATGTTTAATTTTCTAGATTGGCAATGTATTGAACAAAAAGGTATTTCCGGAACAACTTATTCGTTCGATATCACAAATATTTATAGAAATATCTTCAATCCCAAGTTCGTTATATCATAGGTTTTTTCAAACAGATAGACAGAATAATCAACGAGAAAAATCCTTCAAAGTTTGATAGTTTGAATGTAAAAAAATATCAGAGTAAAATTGAAACGGTTCTTATTATCCAGAGATGAATTACAAAACTTAAACATTTCAGGAGGTCCTTTTTCAGAATCATGTATCAGATGTATCAAGATTTTAAGAAAGTTTACTGTAATATTAAGGAAATGTATTACAATCCTAAAGAATTTTTAGCGAATAGACCTATTTATGTCATTGATACAACAAAGAGTTTGACAAATATTTCTGGTTCAATTGAAGAACGATATAATTAGTCAATATGGATTTTCAAAAATGCTGTTACAAACGCGATTTGTTATGTTGTTGTGGTTTCTGAGAAATTTTTAGCCTATGATGTGATTAAGAACGATATTAGAGAAATTCAGTAGTTTAATGATGTTCAATATTATTCTCTTTCATTCCTTCTAAAACTTCAAAAATATACTCTTTCGCTGATGAAAAATCTTGATTTCTTCCGGAATAATCTTTGTAATCATAGACAAAATATCCCAAATAGTTGTACAATAGAATGAAAAATTATTTATATTTATCTCTGTTGTAGAAATGTAAAACATAAACATTTGTGCTGAAAAAATTTATACCTCGGCAGACTTAGTTCCATAATCTCCATTTATAAAAAAAATCTTTTTGTTTTAAATGGAAGAGTATAATGCCAACTGTTACAAGTGTTTTATAATAGAGGAGAAATTATTGATAAAAAGATATTTAGTTTGTAGAGATTGTAATTTAAATTTTGTATGAAAGACCTAAACCTAAGAAATTTCGAAATAAAACTAACGCATTTGAATAATCTGCTTACAAAATTGCAATAATGGAGAGGTAAAAAACAAACACAATTTGTTACAGAATTTAGAAAACAGAATTAAATTTTTACTTATCTCTTGGAACCGTTGAAAAAATTATTTTCCTTTTCAAAGAATACATTAGGTTTGTAGGTATCGATACACACGTTTATTATGAAAAGATATTACCTGTATTTTTTTATTATCTAGATGTAGAATTTGTTTATGATTTTGAACCAGAAATCCTCGATGATTTTATAGTACATTTGGAGAAATTAAACGAAGAACCTCGTGAAAAGAATGCGGTTTTTACTCACATTCTCCCCGACTTCTCGAGTGAAGGATAGCGAATTTCATTTTTTCCCGTCTTTGAATTTTTTACTATTTAAATGGAGTTCTTGAAAGAGTTAAATGATATTGGTGAATGCAAGTTTAAAGAGTATAAGAAGTTGAATGAATTAGAAGAAAAAAAGAAGTACAAAATCACGAATTTGGAGAAAATGAAAGATAAATTCGGGTTTACACAACAATTGCCGAGTTGGAAGATTGTAAAGTACACTTACCCGAACAGATTTTTGACTGTTTTGGATGAGAAAAAGATTAAAGAATTAAAACAAAAATGAAAAATTACACTTGGTTGTTACTGGAAAGAAGACTATTAAAGATAAAGAAATTATAACAATTTAACTTTGTAGAATAAAAGTCTTAACTCTAAAACTTGCAGTCCCTCCCCACGTCATTAGTACTGTTTTTGATAACCATAGTTGGTGTCTTTCTTCATAGGAATCACATGGAATATTATCTACAGTAATACGTTTTGTTTCACACAAAATGTGGCTATATTCTATAAGAAAAATTCTATAATGCTCTTTAATGAATTGTGTTGATAATAAATCTTGATACTCACAAAAATTCCTAAGAAATTCATCAATTAAGTCTTGATTATCTTGAAAGGACGTATAATATGGGGAAAAATGTCATAAAAAAACGATGAAAACTCTCTGTTTGTTTATTTTTTACTTTCTTTTCAATATCTTTCGTAATTATATTAAATATGTAATCCCTTACTTTTTTAGTTTTTTGCCGATAGTAAAACACTCCATTAGACGTTTTTTCTGCAAAAGACTTTACAAGTTCTTTGAATTCTGTATCATTTAAGGAAGTATCGAAGACGGTATCAACTGTTGTTGAAAATAAACCGGGCAATTCACTGAATTCATCTTTGTTGCACTGTTTTAATGCTAGAAAATTGTAGAGAGACTTTGGTGAGTTCATGTTGTTTATTTAGTAGAAAAGTTTTTTATTAAAGTACAGTATGTTTTTAGTAAAAATGTTTTAAATTGATTAAATTTTATTAAGATTTCGAAGATTTTTCCTTTTATTCGTAGCAGATTTGACAACATTTTACAAAAGCACAGCTTAAGAAAGTAGAAGCAAAACAGCTGTACGATTTGGTTAATTTTTCATTCCCACAGAGTAGATAGTAATGTAACGATCGCTTTTGGAGACGAACGACTGTAGATTCCGGTTAATTTTTCATTCCACAGAGTAAGATAGTAATGTACCGATCGCTTTTGGAGACGAACGACTGTAGATTCGGTTAATTTTTCATTGAGATTTGCTGTGTTATTTCTCAGCTTCCTTTATGGTACTTTGAACAGTATTTTACATTGCTTTTCGGTTGGCTCCGAAAGTGCGCCAGGAACCCCATTATTATTATCTACTGTATATATATATATATATATATATATATATATATATATATATATATATAAGGATTCATGCATGATTTCTAGAGTACATGCCAGTTAATTTTTGAAATATCGTGTGAGCAGACATTACAGACAAAAAAACATTTCTAGGCCCACAAATGAAAACCTTTGCTAAAACTCAGCCAACAATAAATATTACAACGCCAAAGAAGGAAAACATGAACATATTTATTAAATATGAGAAATTTTCTGTTTTGCACAAGTGTTGGTAAATAATTTGTGGGAGATATGATGAGAAATAATAAAGTTCATTTTAAATTCCCAGAAGTTACTAAAAATTAAATTTAGTTATTTACAACAGCACTAAAGACTTGTTCAAACTTGATCGATAACTAAAAGAATGAAAATAATTCAATACTGAGGGATTGTGAATGGTTTTCTTTTATGAATAATTTTCCAAGGGGAAAAAACTTCTACAGCTAAAAAAACATTTAATAAGTAACTGCCAAAACTTTTCTCATAATCTAAAATAGAGAATCTATGTACAGAGATTTACAAGTAGTATACAAGGTAAAAACTACTTTATGAAAACGATTAAGAACATCACTAACGAAGAGGTAAGGAAGTGCCATGTGAGATTTGTCCCTTCTCCAGTACAGAACGCCACATCGATGTTCCTGCAGTTGCTTCGAGTACACCCTCATGTTGGACAGGGTGTCGGCGATCTTCTTGATGAAAAGAGCCTCCTCTTTCTTTGCATTTGGAGCCTGCTGGCGACGTACACGCACTTGAGGAAACCGTGTCTGGCACTGTAGACAGTTACAATCATTAGTCTTCATATAATGTGATTGGTGAAATGTTTACTTCCTAATGGGCTTTAAAGTCACATCTGTAGCAAGAGACAGTATGTTTTTAAGAAAAAAACTATCTACCGGTGTAATCTTATAGCAGTTTTTTTTAGTAATTTCATATCAGAAATTATAACTGCAACATATACCATACACTATAGAGATTTTTATTAAGAACTTACCAGCACAGTTCGAGTAATCTGGACTCCATAGTGTAGTTTTATGCGGCTGACCTCCTCTCTGACCAGACTAACAAACCGGTTAGCACAGTTGTCCCAGTCCTTGCTGATCGCCTTTGTAACAGGATGTGTACTGCAGGTATTCTACAATTATACAACGTATTTTATATTTAGTACTTATTAAAAACTATTAAACTATTACAAAATCCAGCAAAATAAAAACTGGATGTACAAAGTTTGCGTAATATCAGCCCAAACCCTTTTTACATTATTCTATAAATAATTACGTTGCATTTTTTATTACAAAGATTTCTCACTCTTCTGAACTTATATAATCTATAATATTTTTGTGTAGGTTTAATTTTTAATATTCATTTCTTTAGAAAAATAGATTTTGTGTGCATGTATTGTATACTACATGTATATATTAAAATAAAATCTAGTTTTTTTACTGTTATGGTTTAACATCTATTTACCCATTATTTGTCACTGTAGTTTTTTAAATTATTAAAGTATATTTTATACTTGACACTATCATTATAGAACGTTTACAGTGAAGTTTCAATTTGTACACCTACATTGTATTATTTAGATTGGACCTGTCTCCCAAATTAATTAAAATATAGAAGAAATAAAATGTGACTGTGTAATTTGTGTATCAGTAAACTCAGATAGAAAAACATAAAAGAAAGATACATTAATGTTTTTAAAAAATACACCTCAAAATTACCTGGAGTTTAGTTTACAAATTTGTAATATACTTTAAGGTTATTTAGATAATTGTATATATACCTAAACTGAGTTTAGCTAATGAAAATTTGTCCATCGGTAGTCAATCTCCTAACCTGTTTGAAAAACAGGGATCATCGCAAAGGAACTTGAACGTGTGTCTTGCGCCGGCGACATGAGCCTCCAGCGTCTGTCTGTCCTGGTGGGAGAAGACATTTCTTGGCGAACTCATCCATGCAACCCATCCCTATTTTGAATGCACTAAACAAAATTTAAATATAAAAATACAGCCAAACATTTGCAATTTAAATAATATTTCAGTATTTAGAGTTATTGGTTTTCATAGTAATAATTATAAGTACCGTGGGCATACCTCTCAAGTTTAAAAATTCCAATGATGTATTGAAAAAAAGAACATGCAGAATATAATTTTATTGTTGAAATTAAAGGTGGTGAGTGTAAATATTTACAATGGGTAACTAACGACTAAATATAATATTTTGGGATTTGACAGGAGAAATTTCACGGCATGTATGGTCAGTACATAGTCTGTATAGTCTAATATAACGCAACGAGGATGAGGTGGCAGTTGTATTGTCTCCAGAGAGGAAGCAAATTACTTCCTCTCCTTTCTTCCTTGAGCTTGATTACTTGAAACCTCTGAGAAAAAGTCATCTGATTTTAAATATTGAAACGTTCAAACCATCATCACACTAGGAATAATATTTATTTTATTTACTACAAGTATTTTTATGCTTTGAATCATAACGTGCGAAAGAACTATTAAATAGACAGAATTTATTAAACCATATCTTATTTAAAGTTCAACGAAAAAAAAACTAAACATACTTAAGGTCAAGTACCTGGAGTAATCCTAGATAGGGTTCTAAACTGGGGACCTCATCTAGAAAGGGTCATTGCCAGGGGTAAGTGGTCTCTAATGCAATGCAGATGTGTGATAGGTGGGCCCTGGGGACTGAAGCCGAGGCTCTTGTACTGGCTTTTATGTTTCCGTGGTTCAGACCTGCACTAATGTACGGAGCTTGTCGTATGGTGGCCAAAAACGGAGGCCAAGACGGTGGTATCTGTCGGTGGTAGCTCGTCTGGCGGGTATCTAAAGGATGGCCTGCCTTTGCTATCACTGGGGGCTTTTCCTAGTGCGCCAGGCGCGGCTCTGGACTGTTGTCTTATTCTCGCCCCCCTGGACATTGTAAATTCGAGCTATGGCCAGGAGGAGTGCCTACTGTCTTCAGCAGATGGGACTCTGGGTCGGGTTTGCTGATAGCGGTGGGCACTGCAGAATTAGCACTCTGATACAGGAGGATGTTTTGCACATGATCTATGATCAGATGCCACAAAAAGTTTCCTTTGACAAACCCTTTAGGATTATTTTACCCTCATGGGATGATTGGTCAGAGGGGAAGAAACCTCTTCCACCAGCGGACCTCGAATGGTTCACAGACGGCCTCAAAACAGAAAGCGGCACAGGCGCTAGAATTCTGGGAAGTGAGACTATGTAGGGAGCTGGTGGTTCCTATGGGGTCCGTATCCGACAGTCTTTCAAGCGGAGGTCGTAGCTATTATGGAATGTGCTCGTGAGAATCTTCGTTCTGCGATATAGGGGCAAGACGATTAACATTTTCACGGACAGTCAGGCAACGCTGATGGCGCTGGATTCTTGCCGTGATCAAATCCAAACTTTGTTTTGGGATTGCTATCAGACCGTTTCCTCCCTTGCCAGAATCAACAAAGTAACCGTTTGTTGGGTTCCTGGTCATGAGGGGATTCTTGGGAACGAAAGAGCTGATGCCCTGGCCATCCAGGGCTCAGCGACAATTATGACGGGCCCTCAACCGTTCTGTGGTGTTCCAAGGGTGTGAATCCTCTAGGGTTGTCTCGAAATGTGATTCGCGCGTGCAGCATGGGAGAAGGTGGAGTTTGCATCTGGGTTTGAGAGTGAGTAGAATGGTATTACAGTCACCTTCCTCCAAGGTGGCTTCGGACCTTCTCTCCATTAAACAAATCAATGTCTTCTAAGGTCGTTGACTCATTACGGGGCATGGTCACCTGAGGAAGCATCTTCACAGAGTTGGCATCCTTCAGGAGGATCCGCTCTGTGGAAGGTGTAATGAGCAGGAAGAGACTGCTGAGCACCTGCTCTTTGATTGCCCTGCAATAGCAAGAGAGTGGTCTGCCATCTTTAGTAGTTTGGACAGGGGTGGTGAATTTTCCCAGGAGGACCTTGATAGGTTGTTTTCGGGCGGTTTTGTTGAACTGCTGAAGTTATAGACTGGTGGGCCTCATGGTGTGTTTTCCGGGGTGCGCAAAAAGTCCATGAGGCTTAAGTGCATGGCAGTAGGCCACCCCAAGGAAAAAAAACATACTTATCAACATTGGATAAGTGGTCGACATATTTCTCATTAATAAATAAAACATTAAAAACTCAATGTAATGTTTAAAACATCTATGGGGGAATTTGAGGCAGATAGATGTTAAATCAATTTAACACCAAATTCAAATCCAAATATATTGTTAAATTCTATTTATACCTTAAATTACACTAATATAATGAGGTTGAAAGATTTTAAATTAACTTCAATTTTCATATGCATAATACACGAGTGTAAAACTGTCACAAAGAAAATTATCTTATATTAAGGAGGTCAGTGAAATTATAACTACCCAGAGCATTACGTGTGATTGAGTTATCATCTGTTTTAAGTAAAAATATTCTCTCATATAATATTATAATTGGAATTTCGGAAGCCATTACGGCCGATTCCCTTAGCTAGTCTAATGTATTTCCAATCCACTAAAGGCCGGTGTATAATGTAATGTGCTTCCTATTAAAATCCTAGTAGAAAAAATAATTTTTTTTAATTAAAGAAAATCATTTTAATGGTATCAATATTTTCTGTTTAAGTAATTTGTTTATTTTTTAATTTCAGCTTATAACTATTTCGTTTTTTAAAACCTTTACAAGTACAACCTTGTATATAATAAGGATGTATCCAGGAATATCAGGATATAAGGAAATATCACCATATATGGTGATATTTTACCTGCAAGATGCATCGACGTCATGTTTGGAGATAGGGGATTCCTTTCATCTCGTACTTTTCGAGTATTGGAGGCAGCTTCTTGAGACAATTATCAAGGTAGGACCGATCCTTGCACTTGATGAGGGTCTCATTTAGATTACTCTCTGTTTGGGCCGTCACGTAAGATAAAACTGGAATTAAGGAAACAATTAATAAATATTTAAAGAATTATTGAGATGCAGCCATTCAAATTTCAGTACCACGTAAGGTTTCACACAACACTCTTATTAATAAAACGACATTACTACCCAGTGTGTATTAGATAATATGACGCGTCATAAGATATGAAAATCTAGTAGGGGTTTCTCATCTTAAACCATTTAATTTTCTGTAGAAGAATCTCTAAATTTTAATACGAGTTTTACATTGAACAAACTGTAACTTAACTTTAACTCGTGCCACAATATCAGTTTTAAAAATACGAGGATTTTTTAATAGTAATGTTGTATATTAAATAACTTTTTTACCTAACGTCGTTGTCCATCGATTGTCTATTTATTCTTTCGCTCATCTATTAGTACGAAACTCCTTGATAGATAGGTCCTAGAATCTTGAAACTCCATCCATCAACTCATCTTGGGCCAAGAAAAAGTGCTATTAGTTTTTGTGTCAAAAGGTCCGTTTGTATATATGCACGTCTGTACACATGCTCTTTCTTTATTTTATACCGAATCCTTCAATACTCCGTTGCAATGGTTCATTATTTTGGAAACTGTATAAGTTATTACCATACGAACTTGACCTGACGTATTTGGTGTGTTGCCTGAAGTTTCGGTTGTGTCGCTAATGAAAAACTAGAACAAATTTGAATACAAATAATAGTGAATAACATATCTTATATTTAAAAGTGCTAGTGAGAAGGTACATAGATGAGTAGGGTTAAGTTGAAGAGAAGAACGCAAAGAAAATAATATAAGACAGAAAATTTTGGTTAAAGGAATGACGATTGTCTAAAAAATTCTTAGACTTGTGGCCGAGATTAGGAAAGAAATAATATATATTTTGGTCTCGTTCGTATGGACGATAAATTTCCATAATCAATGATACACAATCAAATAAGCGGATGTAAACAATCGCGAGGGCACGTTTTCAGTTATATGCTCTGCAACATATTAATTTTGGAGAGATAGCGTACTAATTAATTCCATTCCCAAGTCAAGCAAATAATATAATTTTCCAAGCTTGAGGAATACTAAAAGCGTAATGATCTTATTGTAATGTAATGTTTTTCTATGCCAGTGCTATGCCATAGGAAAGAGCTGTACGCATTCATTGTTACTTCCTCCGAATGTAAAGTAACGGCCCCCATTCAATAAACGAAACCTCATTAATACGTCAGCGTAGTTAGTGCGAAAAGGTAACATAATGTGGCTGACTTTTCCAGTTGTTAAGTATCTACTTGACATGATATATAGAGTGTGTCAAGCAACTATTATTCACAACACATACACAGATTAATTGCAGTATTGTAATTAGATACACGTCAAGCAAATATTTACCAAGAACTGAAGTGGCTGGTTTTATAAGGTACACAATTTCCGATGCAGATTCTACTGAAGTAACAGCCAGTATTTCAATACTCGAACGTTTGAATTTTATGGCGTATGATTTTTACCAATATATCAAAATTATCATTATAGTATCTGCCTAATAGAGTAGTTAGCAATAATTACTTTCAATCTGCATCCCTAATCGCTTATCCCTGGTGAAAGGTCTACAATTAAATCACTACATTTCTCTGTGGATCATCGTGTGGATAAATTGAAATAGCATATGATTATTAAAACATATTTTTTCTTTGTAAACATTACTTTTTTTAAATGCGTAATTGCATAGCGTCACAACGTTTAACCGTACAGCAAATATTCGGTTATTTATATGAATATTTACGATTGATTAGAAATGTACAAATTTCTTTGTATAGTCTACATGTATATTTAGTCCATATTTTCTACGAAAAAATTAGCAAGGCTGTACCGGAGGTCTAGAGAGCAGTGATTGGAGTTAATATGAAATCCCTTTCTGAGCGTGACATAAAATACAGTACAGTAGTCTCCGAGGAATAGCCACATAAACGTCCACCATTCCACTGTTATTTATTGTACAATATTCCATTTTTTTCTTGGTCAAATTCCAACCGCACATACAAATTCATGAACAGTTCGTTGAATTATCTTTTCTTATATTACAGTTTTAAATTTTTTTTCATACTTTAATATGGTTTGAATAATTCATTTTAAATTGTAGACTACCAACTGGAAGAAATAATATAAAAAGAGATCAAATGTTATTAGCTCACCGTTTATAGACGGTGCATGACTCTGTTTGTCACTTCGAGAAATAACTACACAAATCATGCCTTGCTTTACAATTTCCACAAGTAGCCAGAGTCCATGATGGTTAATGGTTCACGTAACACTCCATGTTGGAAACTCCTAGGTCAGAGATTGCTGTAGCGTGTTAGAATAAATTGTCAAACATGGGGGTTTTTTGCCAATGGACTATGAACAAATCGAGATCTCACATTTACAAATTCTACCGTGAAACATCAATAAAGGTACAACGCTATTAAAAATTTCCTTAGACAAACCCCACTATTTTCTTTTATCTTGATAACCTACTTTGTATTTTTTATTTCGTGTTTCCCATCAATTGGATATGAGAATATTAGATAAATATAAACAGCAATGTGAATCGTACATTAAGAGCCGGGGCAATATCTGCATTCAAATTTTATTCATATTCGGTATTCAAATTTTTAGATATCTATTTAATTAAAAATTTACTACGTATATTTTTAAAACGTATCAATAACATGTAAATATTCTTGGGAGATTTACCACTATTTTATGCAATTAAAATAGTAATAATGCTTAATTTTGTACATTAGCTGACAAGTTCTAAAGTCATAAACACAACTAACAAACAACATTTAAATTCTGGATCATTGAGTATTTAAAACCATAAGAGTTAATATGAGGATATAAATAATCATATGGTAAAGGGTTTTAAATAACTAATACAATAAGTTATAAATTCGATAGGGAAGTTGTCCTTAGCATTAAAATTCTGTTTTAGTAAAAGTATAAATGCCCTAACTGATTTACATTGGTTAGTATAGAAACGTTTTTTCTAGTCAAATGATAATACAAATTAAAAACTAATATGTTGTGTAATTTGAAATTTTATTTATTTTTACTCACACAGAACATAATAGTATAATTTAAAGGTCAACGCCAAACTTTGCATTGCCATAACGTATAATTCCCACTAGATTTCAGGCATATAGTATAAGTATAATGTTTAAGATACATTCATGCAAAATAATGAATGAGTCCCATTAAAACAATATTTTATATACTTGAAGGGGGAATATAATATTACCACCCGTTAGAATTGTATAAAATTTAGAAATAACATAAACTCAATTTTAATATAAGTATTACAACCCCAAACGATTTATTAAATAATAAGTATGTGACGTATTGTTACTTATTTGTGTAAATAATTTACCAACCAATCTCCGACCGCCAACCCAACAAACGACGAATGTGGGGTCCGAAAACTGACTTCCCCCACACAGCATCCCCACCGCTACACTACCGCAGACCCAACCCTACCCACCCACCCACACACAACATACACACAGATCACACACACACACATCATCAACTCCCCCATATCAAACCCTACATCCCCAAGACAATCATCCCACACCCTCCCCATTCAACCCATTTAGACCCACATCCAGTCTATTCAACTCCCCACTCCCCCCATCTCCCACCCCCAACCCCAGCCCTTTACCCCAAACAAGCACCCACCCTAATGCGGTGTCACAACCCATCCACCAACACATTTACACAATCAGCCCCCCAAATTCCCTTTCAACCACAAACACCCCTGTACTCATACCCTGCACTCACGCCCCCCATACCCAAACCACCAACCCCTTACCCCACCAAAACACTCCCCTACCACCTCACCCAACCCCCCCTCCCACCCCCAACTAGCCTAGAACTCCTCCCCCCATCCCCACCATCTAGCCCACCCCATCACTCCCCAAACCCCCGCCTCCCCCAATTAATTCAGATTCCCCTTACATAAAACCACACCCCTCTCCACGCATCCCCCCTTAATACCAAACCACCAAACCCAATACTAAATCCCCACATAACATACGCCGCCGCCTCCCGCCCCTCCCAAACACATACTCACTCAAAATACATCCCTCAACCATATCATCCCATACCCTCTTACCCATACCAAACCCCTCAATCCCATACCCATCCAGACCTCTCCTGTCCACCTCTCCAAAATTATGCTATAGAGTCCCACCCACCCAAGCCCTACTCCCAAGGTCCCCCCCCACTCCTACTGAGCACCCCCCCAACCCCCATCCCACCCCACCTACAAAAATGGCCCCATTTATGATTGGTCTCCCCAGGCTCCGAACCCCCCCCAGACTACATCCAGCAAAACAAACAGCACCCCCCGACCAAGACTCCCCAAGCGCCCCCAACCCACACCATTAGCCTCCCTCCAACAAACTCCCACTTCCAACCGACAGTCTTCGATCACCCACCCTACCCCCCCCGCCTCATACACACGCAAATACCGTTCAACTTTCACGTCACGACATACTACCCTAACCCCATAGGCCCCCACAAACCAAACACCACGAAGCCCCCGAAACCGCTACCCTTTCCCAAACAAAACCCGCCAAACCAACAAACCCAAAATATCAACATCCCGCCTAACAAACCCACAATATACCTACCAACCGCCCAACTAAACCTAAAAACAAACCACAAACATCATAAAACATTAAGAAATAACAAAAGAAACAACTAAAACGAGAGTTAATGGGCACAATAATAACTAATATCCCTCACGACGACTATATCCCCCATACAACTCCCACACCCCTCCCACACTTGCTCCATCACTCATAACATTAAAAAAAAAACACAAAACAACAACCCAACACCAAATCCTCAGCACAACACTGTACTACTACGAGTCTATTATAGACCATATATACATACATATATTAATTTTAATATTTCTAATACCACACCTCCCCAACCCTCTCACCCATTCTCCCAAAATTCCCAAACCCACACACGACAAATATCCACCCTCACACCAGTCAAACCAAACCAGCCAATTAAAACCCACCACTACTAAACCTTTCTAAACGACACACACACTCTAACAACACTACACACACACAACACAACACTAACATCCCCACCACAACCAACCATCATTTTCTTATATAAATTTTTCTTGTTGTATTCCCAAACCCCACCAAATAACCTCATTGCCCCCATCACCAACCACCCCTTAACCCACAACCGCTCACTCCTTCCCCCCCTCAAGTCAATCCCAAACCAACAAAACGTCACACCACTACCCCACCCACCCCCAAAATTGTCCTAACCCACCAAACCACCGCCAATCACATACACCATACCCCACGAACCAAATAACCTCCATTTCTCAAACCCGTATTACCACACCCTAAAACCAATACTACTGCTACTCCTCTGTACCTTCATAACACTCATCCCACCTACACACTCATACCCCTTAAGGATATTAAGTATCCCACCCAGCCATTCCGAAGCCACAACTACCCCACCCAACCACCTTCCCTATTGTACCCCGACCATAAAGCCACCTCCCCCATCCTCCCACCACCTTTACCATCACGACCCTCACTTGCCACCCCCGTCACTTAATCTAAGTCCCAAACATAAGTATTCCCCCACACGCACCCGACCCCACCAATTAATCGTTACAGCCACCCCATTGCAACACAACACCTTAAAGCCCAAACCCGTCAGCCACCCGACCAAGCCCATAAGGCGAAGAGAGCCCCAAACCTTCCATCTGCCCTACACTATAAACCCCCTTACGGCAGATATGACGCGGCATAAGCAAAGTGTTGTGTTAACAAATCTGATCCCGTAAAGACCAATAAAACACACCCAAACTACCCGACCCGCTCACTATATTTTTTGCCCACCCCTGTAACAGATACCGTTCCCAGCTACCCAAAACCCCCCACATAGCTGAACCTCCACTTTCCACCAACCCCTATCCCTGAATCATTACCCCTTATTAACATCCTTACGATGTCCACCATATGTACCCTGTCGGTGCGCATCTCGTTAACTGGAGACATGGTACAGACGCAGCAAAACACTCGCGACTGAGAACTGACTCAACACTGACCAGGACCTATACTTCCCCCCACTCCCCTCGCCATAGATTATCCGCCCCCACACTCATGTCTCCCCCCAAACCTCCACTACCCATACCCAGCAAATCCCCATAGAATCCCAAACCCTTTTCAGTCCCGCTCCGTACCTGAGTGAAAACCTGGTTGAGCCATTCCACAGAGGCGCCCACTATCTAAAACCCCACAAGTCCCAGTGATGTATCCACAGTAAAATGCGTTCTCAAATCTACGCATTGTGCATATAAATGGAACTCCTTCTTCAGACAAACCACCCATAAACCAGAGGTCAAAACGTCTCCGCGACATGTGCCCGCTCCTCAACAGAAACCCTATACAGCCCCACTAAAAAAACTCCGCACCTCAGACTACCACTACCATACAACACCCAAAACAAAACCCACCCCACCCAAGTACCAAACCACAATAAACAATTATAACTTTTGCCAACAATAATAAATCCAATCTATTCTACCCTACCCATCCAAACCCCTAACGAAACAAAAACACCTCCAAACCCACCCAACCAACCCAACCAAAAACCACAGCAACGCACACACCCTCAATATCATCTCCTACCGACCCCAGACCATGCCTCGTTGTGGCAACGGTCCCCCCGACAGATACCACGGCAGAAATCAGGCGGGAACGAATCAACTTTTCAAAAAGTTTTCCAGCCATAGCCCAGCATGCAGAGAGGTGTAGTAAAGACGGCAGCTCAGGATCACCATTTCCCTTGCGCGATAAGTACAAGCCGGCGGTTTTGCATGAGAGATGGAAACACTCCTTCAACCAAAGCAGGCATTGTACATTCTCACCAACAACCCGGGATTGATGGTGAAAATCTTCTCGGAGCCTCGCTGGGAATTCCGAAAATGTACTTATTCTCTTTTATTTTATTGTTAAAGAGGATTGTGGATAAAATCTTTCTTAAAAACATCCAGCCTTACGTGATGAGAACTGAAGGCTATATTGGTTCCTATAAATAGTTATGTAACTAATGTTTTCATCCTCTGAGATAAAACATATTGATATGATAGATGGCGATTATATAAGCGGAAAATACGTAATGTTTATTCACCGTCTAAACCAGTGTCTATCAACACTAATTAAAGAAAATTTATATCGAATTCGTTTCCTCGCCATAAACAATCTTTCATCTCCATTGTCATTAACGTGTAGGACACACCTTAATTTATCCCATTTATCAGTAGCGTCCTGCATGCTATATTTAAAGAATAATTAATTAGCAATGCAAGTAATGTACTTGAGGTCGTATTCCTGATAATACGGTTACGGACATACTATGTGTTGTTAGCACTGTTACACTGAGGCAGAATGAGGATCTGTCTGGTAGTGGATTTGGTAGGTGTACGATAAGCGGACCCGGTTTTTTATATCGAAATCGGCAAAACCGATAGTACTTAATCATAACCATCGATATAATCAATCGATACTGATTAATTAATTTGATCAATCAACTAATATTATCAACAGCTGTAAACACTTTCAAATAATACTAGTAATGTAATATTTCAATTTTATATAACTAGCCTAACATTTTATTATTAAAAATGGCAGTAAAATTTAGAAAAATACATGACATATGCTTTGAAAGATGATAAGTCATGTTCTTCAACATTGTTGGGACTCGTACCGAAAAACGTATGTGAAACTTGTGGGAAAAGAAACAACTGTAACTTTGGAGAGTAGCAAATATGATTGTCTTCAGTTTTCACTGAATAATTTGTTTGATCACTGTAAATATCAAATTTATATTTTAATTTTAAACATGATATGATTGTTATTGAAGAACTATAAATACTTTTATATCGATTGATAGTCTAGGATTTGAGATGCGAATATTAGGTATCGATGACTACATTCTTCGATATAAAACACCGGGGTCCGCTTATCGTACCCTACCCGTGGATTTAGTCTGGCATAGATAGCTTGTAGTTTTATAAATATTAAGGGCAAAATTAATACACCATCTGGTCGTAAATACATTTAATTATTTCCACTGAGCTCTTGAAATTACCTGAATATGAATTTAACATCTATACTTTTTAAAACCAAGAGTTGTTTAGTGCTATATCTATTTGATAATTTATTTATATTAAATTGGAAGAAATGGAAATCCTTCCTGTTTGTAAGTTAAATTTTACTATATTCAACACTATATTTCTTTCTTTCTTGTGTTTAAAAATATGTTTTATGATTTTAAAAACTATGAATAGAATAAGAGAGCACATTTACAGTTATTTAATACCACGCTTATGTTAACGAGGAGACCGATCTGCTTTTCAGCCCTTTTTTCTTATACATGTGCGATAAATATTCACAAACAGAATAAGGAGAAGAGTAAACACTACAATATTCAGTGTTTAAGGATAAAAATAATACGCTAGATGTTGGAAATTGTTTATTTCCATATTCTCTCTGTCGTCAGATCGAGTTTACTAGTTGACATTCCCACTTGACCTGTGTGTACAATCGAAATTCTTGCAGATTGCTAAAGAGACTCTTGATAAGAATAACAACTGGTCCAATAAAAATTTAATTTTAGGCGTTATTTTAATAATAGTAAGTACTAGTCGCTTTTAAAAGATGCCATTTTAGTATTGCCTATGTACAAATGAAGATTCTATCAGCAAAAATGCACGGTCTATTGATCAGTTTGTTTTTCGTTATATCGTCCGGACAGCCAGACAGGTACAGAGAAATACAAACTTTTGGTCTTTCGAGTCGCTAACGATTAGCCAATTAATGTGTAGTAAGTCATTAGTGTAAAAACTCCTATTGTAGTTAAAATTTATAATATGTATATTATTTCGTATGAATTACTCATATTATTATTCCCTTATAAACCCGCCTATCCTGCTGTTCCTGTGGTTTCGGGACCACGTATTGAGTCTTGGCTCACCGCAAAACATCATTACCATGGAAACAAGCTCCAGGCCATGTTGTTCTTTAACAAGAATAATAGGAATAATGTATCTACAGGTCATAACCTGCTTGCTGTACATTTAAGAATAAAAAGTCTCGTTTACTGGTATTATATACGAGTAAGAGCGTCTGATTTCTATATATTAAGAATTATATTTCAACGATTGGAAACTCAAAGCTGTAAGTCTAATTTTGTAATGTGAGATTGTAAACAATTTTTTTTAAATTTTAATGGCTCTTTTAACTGTCTCAGTACAAACAAATTCCTTATAGGTTCATTGTCAACATTAAAAGAACGTCAAGTTGTTCCTAATATTTAAATGGAATTACATTTCTATTTTACACTACAGTTACCTTTCGGTTTTCACACTAAATTTTAAAAAATAGAATGGTGTAGTCTTCTCAGTGCAAAGTGTTTATGATATAATATTATGTATTTTTTTAGTATTTTTAAACAGAAGTGGAAATATCAGATAGATATTATTATAGAATCCATAGTCGAGAAATTCAAAAGTTTGAATCACATTTAAAATGGTTCAAGTTTAAATTTTGCTGTAGGAAAACTTTTGCACGAAAAGCCTGTTACAGTCTGGAAAACCTAATTTTGCCAAAAAGTGTCATCCTCGGCTGGTTAATTTAACTTCCTATCTAGGGTATTTCCAGTGTCATAGTTGTGTTTGCCTTTTCCATTATGCCTCCAGATCAAGAAAATATATACCAACAAAGAATTATCTTTAATCAAAAGCGTCTAACTTGTTAACTCTTTTAAATATACTTTCTATCTAGGATTTATCAAGTGGCATAGTTATAGTTTGTCTTTTTGTTCCGTTGAAAGTATATTTATATATACATATATAATAGCTTATGTACGACTATGGGTACTTATGACTGTTTTCAAGACACACTTGGGTAAAAAGAGGCGTCTACTACCAGCATTTTAAAAAAGATATTTCAAGTGCCATGGTTAGAGTTTTTGTTTGTCCCAATGAAGTATATATATAATGTTATATATAAAACATATATATATATATATATATATATATAGATATAAAGAAATGTATAGTTGCACAAAGGCTTCTTATAAGAAAGGCAGCAAGATTCTTGAATATTCCTTTAATATTTTCACAACGAATTATTGTTCTCAAAAAGTAACAAAATGAACAAAATATAATACAATCTAAAATTTTAATACAACAAACTTGAGTGGCAGCTGTATATATTTAAAAATATATTCTATACCTAATTTAATAAGTTATTCTTCTATGCAAGATTGATATAACTGAATCATAAAAATTTACATATGAAACTTAATATATTAAAAGAGATACAAAAGTTATAGCTAATTGCAGAATATGTAGCTGTATTGGTAATCTACTTCACTTTTAAGATATTTTCCAGTCTCATAGTTGAGGTTTGCCTTGTGGTCCCAATGAAGAATAGATACGTACGTAAGAGGGATTGAGATGCCTATTACGCTCTTGGGAGGAAGTCCAGTATACGGAGGTAACTCTTATTAAGTTCATGGAACATTTCAATCTAGTCGTTTATAAGGTATTTGCGTTCTGAAGTCTTGTTGTGTTTGTTCTTTAGCCTGGGAAAAAAAATTTATTTTAATTAGGACAAATACATAGTAAGTATAAATAACTAAGTGTTTTTTAAAAGAAAATTAGAAGTGATATAAGTCTCTTTCATAATAAAAAATTACTAGATATCGTTAACAAATTTTTTCTGAGGTTTATCGAGAGAAGATTTAGTGGAATTTTATCTAACAGATTCAAAACTTACAAAGCATCTTGGTTCCAAAAATTTACCAGATATATTAAAGACTTAGCACTTGAGCCGATTTAGTAATTTCTAAAAAATACCGAACAGCATTTAGTAATTAATTACAATTGTATATAGAATTCAAATTTATTTCTTCCCCAAAAATAGTTTTCCAAACGCAAAATAATTAATATAGAGTAGTATTATCTATAAAGAAATGTTTAAAAGGATTTATTTGTACTTTTCCTGTTTAAACAAGTTAAAAAATATTTGCTGTAGCTCATCCAATAACTCCGTGACACTCGACCCGCTGTGCAAGCTAACCTATTTTGTGCTCGATGATGCCTATACAACAGCAGTACATGCGCATAAAGATATACTTAGTTCTCGATCCACTTGCATATAATTGCGTATTTTAATAGTACTTTCATTCATATTATATAGGCTATCGTGCTCATTTGTCCAGTCTTACTTTGTCGTTGTATTATTGATTTAATTATATTGCTATCTTAAGCAATGAAATTCTTATTTCTAGCACCCAATATCTTATTTTATTGGAATCATCGATCTTAGTTTTTAATCTATTGTGATGTTATAACTATAATAAAAAGTTAGGATATTAAAAAGTGCAATACATTTTATCAATTAAAGGACCTACAATTATTACAATTAAAATAGTATTAGGTTGTACAGTTTCTGATTTTTTCAGAACCTAAAGAAAATTAGTTATTATGAATTCGTCTGAGAAGTCCATGTGGAGAGAGCAGCAATTAATTTTGTAATAAAAGTTTTTCCGTTTACAACTTTCCTATGTTCATAAAGTTTTGTATTTAAAAAGAAATAACAATTTTATAAACCCATTACAATTTATATTTTTATTGAATATTTTTAAAGTAGCCGACTGAGTACATAACTGATAGCAATAAAAGTTGTATAAATAAAATTGATAAGCACAAACAATGAAGTCTTACATGTGAAAACAAAAATTTAAATTGTTTATAGGTACGCTTCTCTGAATTATTATATACGTGAAGCATTTGTTATCAACTTCCTTTTAATTATTAATATCCTTATATTTATTCACGGATAAGCAAGTCAGTCACTAAGTGAAATCATCAGCATTACAATATTTTTAAGTTATTTCAATCAATTGATTATTTTATAGTTTATGATTTTTGGGCTCTGGAAGATAAAACACATAAATTAAAGGTCTTGAAAAGTAGAATTTTTTAATTTGAAAGTTAAATTATTCTAATCAATTTGCGTTTTTCAATAAGCTGAATCGATTACAAAATTTATTTCACGTAAAGAAAATATCATGTACAAATTAAGCATGTTTTATATTTTATTATTCATAATAAGTATATGACAAACTTTTTGGATGAACTAAAATGTACTTATTATAATAAAATAACAAACTACAAACAATTTAAAGGAGTGACTTACATTCCGATAATCTCTATCCAACCGTGGCATAACGAATACAATATCACTTTGCCGCTCTAGGAAGTAATCTACATAGGACTCGTAAAGGCTTTCCTGGTAACGTAGCAGTTTACCTTTACAGTCAGGACATAATAACAATTGTATAACATTAACAATTAGCATTAAACCAATTCTAGACACTTGTTTTCGCTAAGTAGTGAGTAGGGTTTTCGTTTTGTACGACCCATATAACGTAACGATGTGGTTAAAACCTGTTCTGTTCCGTTAATTTAGGGCCAGAAAATGAGGAAACCGCATATTGCACTTTGACCTAAAGGATTTTTGCGTTTGATTCCATAGTAATTGGACTTTTAGAATATATAAGGTTGGTGATAGGCATCGCCTCTTGTCGAGATTTAATGCGGAGGAATAAAGATCACTCAATTTTGTCATCTTGAATAGGGGGAAGCTGGCTAGTTTGTGTTCCAACATTTTCTAATCAAACGAGAGGGGAACCCATGCTCCCTCACAGATAGATTTAAAAAAGCCTTCAATATTAGGGACCTCGCCCACTCTACCAGTGAATATCCGTAGTGAACTAATACTATCAACCAGCTCTTTTGATCCCAATATTTCCACATTTGTAGTCAGTAGTATACTGAAATTGTGTTGCATAGATTTAAGTGACACATCGGGTTTTACTATACATAGTATATGTTCTATTGCAGGTATAAACCAGCCAGTAGAGAACTCTCCTTGGATTATAATGTTATATTGCTGACAGAACCCTGTAGTACGTGTTGTTTCATATAATTTAAAAATTAGAACCCGTATATTTTACACCAGAAAATGTTTCCCATTTCATAATTATCATTATTGGCAAATATAAACATAACAGTTAGCCGTTTTCGGACAGTGTAGACAGTTGGTCGACTAAGCGGATTATAATGAAGCTCACATTAAAGATATAAAAAGTCAATTATTTATTGCGGACACAAAATAAATTAGTATAGCAAAAATCCAAATATGTTAAAATTTGGACATACATACCACATCGCGCTCTCATTCAGCCCATACATTTTACCAGTCCATTCCATAATCATCATCATTCAATACTTCCCACTTCGTTTTGAGAGTCAGTCTTGTTATAGTGTGGTCTCTCAGTCATACTACAGAAACTTTTTTACATTATAAAATGCATTTGACACTAAACAGCGTTTCAAACGAGATTTTAACGCCTTGCGCGTAGAGGCTTTTCATAATTCATTAGCCAATCTGTTAATAAAATAGACCCTTGACTGTGAAGGCAAGTGTTCATAAAACCACCGTCCTGTGTTTCCCAGTTCGGTAATTGCCTCTGTCTCTAGTCTCGAATGAATGTCTCGGCCCTTAGACCAAGGCACACAGAGACATACAATATAAGGTTGTTTCCAAACTTTAAAAGTTAGGCAGGGTTAACTGTTGCAACCTTTTGAAAGTTGACCTGCACGAGTCCCTAAACTTCAATTTTGCAATTGTGTAGATCGATTTCTTCTGTAATATGAACAATCTTGAAAATTGATTACTTGGTGCACAGGCACCCCACACTACCAATCCCTAAGTGAGGTGTGTATAAATCAAGCCATAATACGCCGTTATCAGAACTTAGAACTTGGCTTGGATAGTATATGGCTAAAAGACCTCAGAACGTGATCGATGTCAACATTCCATATCAAACCTTTATCAAGGTAAATTCCAAGGAATTTCGAGGAATAGATCTCTAGTATCGTATCCGCTAACATGACGCTAGGTCCATACTTTAGGTTTACAGAGTTCAAAGTGTAATTCAAAACGTTAGATTTAGAAAAGTTTGTCTTTAGATTGAGGCTATGGAAGCGTGGACAACAATTGTTCATTCCAACAAATGCGTTTTCCACATTGTTCCAAATGTTATTTCGAAGATTCGTTGTTTAATGTTTAACATACCATTATTGTAAGAGAGAAAAAATATATCCAAGACAATATTTAATTATAATTCGTGTAGATGTAATTTTATAGGTTACTTGTTTTTGTTTACAATCACTTCCGAAACAATGTAAATTTTTTTAACTATTAATATAAAGACTAAACATATAAAAATATTTAACAATGACAGTTACATATAAAGTCTACGAGCTAGTAACAGATTAAACCAAAACAGTTTAAATTTAAGTTTGTTCCATAATACTAAGCTTTGAGAATCGTAAACCCTTGTGATTGGTTGTATCGGAAACAGCTGTTGTAGCTACTAAATAATACTTTTAAATATTACAAACTAGTCAAGGGAAATTGATAAAAACTGAACGCATTGAAATAAACCCAAATTTATATTAAGCTCCATAGTGTTCTATTAAGGTTAAAAAAACAATTCCCTTTATATATGTATGGAAGATGTTTAGGCACTATAGTCAAGGATATATCATATCATTTTAAAAATTATACAATACAAGAAGATTGTAATTAAAATAAATAATTAATAAACATATTTTATAAACGTTTTGGGGACTCATTTAAGTTTACTTAATACAATAAATATCATAGTTAAATGACGTTAATGAAAGTATATTTAACATCTATATTATAACAATTTGAATTGTTTAAAATCAATATTAAGTGTGAAATTTCAAAACACATATTTTAATTGTTGTGTCAGAATATAGTGACGGATTTTCAAACGTTAGTTCAATTTTTGTCCAATGTATTATGCTTAATGTGCATTAAACTAAGCAACTGCTTACATATTTTTTAAATATTAATGTATACTAACATTCTATATTGGTTATGCTGTGTACAGAACGTTAACATTATTTTTCAACACATTAAAGAGTGAGAAGTAGTTTAGGGTTTGTTTAAACCACGACCATATATTAACACACGGAAATTGAGTTGTTTCCGATTTAGTAAATACAGTATACTAATGAAGATAGAGAGAAATTATAATCACGTGTAATATATTAACTCATGAATGCTTTTGTCGAGCAGCATTGGTTGGACAAACAGAAGAGAATGTAATTAATTTTGTGATAGATATTTAGCAGGATGTATCATAGTTATATGAAAAGACTTTCCGACAAGGAAATAATAATGAGAAATGTTGCTGATAATGTCTAACGTAAAAATACCCGTAAAAAACGTATTTATTCAAGCACATTTATGTTTATGACAATTGATAGGTTTAATAAGTTTAAGAAACGATCCACAGTTGCTTTACGTATCTGTGTGCTGTATATGAAATTTGAATTGCTAGAGACTAATTAAGAGTTTTTGAGTATTGAAGTTATATAATATCTGTTGTCGTATAATAATTACATATTTAAATTGTAATGGTTTGGAAACGTTTTAAACAACTGGACGTTTAATTTTTCAACAACTGAAAAATTAATGTATGGTTAATATTGCAGCCCAATCAGTATTTATACTGTTAGAGGAATATTGATTGCTATTTAATTTGATGAAATAGAGAACAAATTCATAATATCATATCAGAGTGATATGGACGTTTAATTATTACGAGTGATGGAAACAGGATTTTTCCGGATATTTGCCATCGTTCAGTGATACAAAAAATAAGTTACACTACGTTTCGAGATCTGCAATGTGATCTCTTCTTCAGGCAAATGACAAACCAAACACGTAATTGCAAACTAGATTAAAATTAAAAAATCATACCAGAGCGTTGTGACACGTGTAAGTTAGGAGTCAAAACTACTACCACGTTGTGTGTGTAGTCAACTTCTGTCTAATCTTTTTTGTATCACTGAACGATGGCAAATGTCTGGAAAAATCCTGTTTCTCTTACAATCATTCCATCATCAAAAACCAACTTTAAAGTAATTACAAGTGTTAAACTAAGAAAACTATTATCTGGGAAATTGTTATCCATCTGATACTCATGATCTCCACCACAAATAACGCGCGGCTGACGATTAATTTCATTCCTTGCTAAAATTTCACTAACGATATCAAGAAAAACCTGTGTGGTTATAGAATTGAAATTGGTTCTCAGCTCTTGCAATATATTGATATTTGAACACCCAGTACGACAAGCGGCAAGTAATTTAAAACTAAATTCATATAACAGTAGATGCTTAAAGGATTTGATCCCATGGTGAAATATCTAAAATAACGAATCTAAATCAGAGTGATGTATTACAGTTTTGAAATTACTTGTGAAAAATGTGAATATTGATACCAGGTGTGTATAAAATTTGATTCAATATGGCGATCAAGATGCAAGTAGCACAATTTGATGGAAAAAACATCTATTACTAACAACTTTATATAGTGAGCTATATGATTAGTTAAATTTCAACAGGAACTAGATTGATTTCAACTAAGACTAACATAATTATACCACTCCGACCCATAAATATTCGTGTAAATATTATATAGATATATAAGTATATAAAAAACTAAATTAAATTTTAATTCTTCCATGTATCATTTTTTTTAAACTTATTTTTCAAGTACCATCTGCATATTCCATAAGTTTCATGAATTGATATAACGGAATAATAGGTGTCTGTCCATCCATTTATAAAAAAAATATATCCAGACTACTCATAACTAATCCTCCCACTCTAAACAGGTTACGAGACCACATAGTATATGTCTTTAATTTACTATCTGGGATAATTTTATTAGAAAAAGATTGCTTAGTAGGATAAACAGGTGGTAAAAAGGATTTGTTTACTTTTTTTAATAAGATTTATTTTTTGTTGATTTAAGTGTAATCAAATCAAAAAGAATTGTGTTAAAATGCTGAGTTGGATGAGGCATGTTAGAGAATATAACTTATATGTTTGTGTAAATTAATGTTTAAACCAGGATGCTATGATTTTTTCACAGTTACCGAGACACATATCTGTGTATATTTTTCCAACAATCCGGAAAATTTGTGTTTGTAGCCTATAAAGAGCAAACTACGACAGTGACATTTTAATAAGCTGAACTAAAATTCCAAACACATTAGCAAATTTGTATTGTGTCTTGGCCTCTCATAAAGTCATACCCTGGACCACTCAGTGAGAACACCGCAGCCTTACTCCTACGCTAAAGTTCAAATTATCTTAGAATATCTAGCCTTGAGAGCTTTCAGAACATCCCCAATGGCACTAATTACTTAGTTACATTCTCCAATTCATAAGTTTAGACATAGAATTAATAGTTTAATATACTTCACAAAAATATTTTTTCTTCAAATGTGACACAATATAGTAACACTGTCAACGCTTATTTTGTATATACGAAATCATAGACCCATGTGCCAACCATTTTCCCTCGTTTCTGTCCCCAAACCTGCTCAGTAAGAGAGTTTTCACACCCAATAATAGTTTTATTATTATCTGCAATATGTAAAGTCCTGTAGAACTGTATTGGTGATAAATTTTAAAAGGTCCTATGAGGTATATGTGACATAGTTTTACAATTATAAAACTATTACTAAACTATTCATTCTGGAAAGAATAATAGGATCTCGGCAACTCGCCATCGCTATACCTTACAAAATTATAATGCTACTAAGAATGTAGTATTTTTTGTTATTTACAAAATATCTGTACTGTATACTGTAGATCTACATAATTTATACGTATTAAGATTTTCATTTCGAGTGACATCTTAATATTACGTAGTAACATTTATGCTATTTTCAAAAATATGTAGTAAATGCAAGAAAAATAAAATACAAATTTAGTCATTTGTTGGCATTGTTGTTTCACTGAAGGGCATTTAAATTTTAAAAAACTAAACAATGTTTATCATTTTGTGATTTATAATTAACAATACAAATAAATTTAAGGATCAAATCTGTAAAACACTATAGTTTTATTTCATTGACAAGACAAGATGGAGAATTTACAGTAACAGGAAATCCAACCTAAATAGACTTTGGATAATTACTCCGTCCTCTCCCACAATGAATTTCATGAGGATATTGGTAGTTTCTCAACATTTGGAGGGGTGAAAATGTTTTTCTGTGTGATTACTCGCAAAGCTTGCAAATAAGCATGCTTCTAATTTTCTTAAACTTACACACATTAAATCAAAAACTAAATCTTTAAATATCTGTCTATTGTTGCAATTATAAAAATTGATGGTAGTGAAAAAATTAAATTATCAAATTAATGATATGAATTGTTTTAGAATATTATATTTACTAAACAGTACTCTTATTTTTTACAAATCTAAGGCGATAACTATGTGTATTTCTTTCATCTATAAAATGAGTTATAGAATGGCATTGCCACGGGTATATAAATTAATTAATAAATAACATGAGAAAACCTGTCATAATAATTTTAAATATTTGGAAGGATATAATGCTTTAATGAAATGTGCGTGATTATACCAAGGTTTATAAATATTATACATAAAATGGCTACCTTTTAATCAGGGTTTAATCAATAACATGTTACAATTTATTTCTCCATTAGCCTTAAAAAGTAGAAAAATCAAAAAATTTTTTGCATTGCATAAATATTAGGGATATAGTTTGCTACTAAAAGAACCGTGAATGATTTGTGACACAGTTCTAAAAGAAGCAATGCAACTTAGTTCTAGAACGAGGAAGCTAAACACTATGTGCATTTTCCAATCGACACACCATGTTTCAAAAATAGCTTAACGTGAAAAGTTTAATATAAACTAACAGAAACTATCAAGCTGTTATAAACCAATGTTTGCAAATATTGTGGCGCAGAATAAATATGAATTGTTTTTTTACACGTATTATATGAAATGTTTATAAAAAATGGCTGATATAAAATGGTATAAAGTTTATGGTATTATTTTATAGACAATATCATTTAATACATTTAAAAAATGTTAGATAAGAGAAAAGGGATTGAAAATTATATATACTTTTGACTTTTGATTATGTGTCTAAAAATGGCGAATTAAAAAGTCTGTTACATAAAGAAAGAGACCATAAGGTTTGCTAAAGATTGATGGATTTTAAATATCATGTGTTATTTTCATATTTTCTTTATTTCTGTGGCAACTAACAGTTCCCTATAGTTTTTACAAAATATATAGTATTTTTTACGACTACAAGGTTTACGGTCATACAACTCTCTGGACCTGTTACAATTAGAAAGGATTTAGTGTCGCTTTGTTATTATATTTCATCTGTAATGAGTGGTACTTAGTTTTTATATTTCCTGCAAGAAATATTATTGTATTACTACTTTATAGCTTAAGAGTACACAAATTATTTATTTTATTACAAATATCTTTTCAGGGTGCATATTTTAAACAATATTAATTAATCTTTGTTTACCTTTAAGAGACATTATATATCATTGTAAATAAGTGTTGAAAAAGTAAACGGGACTATCACATTTAGGAGAATTCTATAATATTCAATCTCCAGAACATCTCAAGCTCTCGTTCTTAGTCTTTAACAACGTCTGATCGAGTACAACTCTGTTTACTGTTAACCCATGCTCTAGGCCTTTTTGTCCTTCAGATTTTCTGACTTCTGGAACTAATTATGTATGAGTACTCTTGAAAATCCTTTGCGCTTTGAGAGTTCCTACAGTCTGGAAAATCGAGGTCTGTACATTTCCGAAGGAAGTCTTTGAGTATGACCATTTTTGTGATTGTAAACTAATCTAGTTTCTGATCACTGTAGGTGCCCGTATCCTTCTTTTACTTTTTTTGACTAGATTCTTGCTTAGGCCTAAATTTACTGTTATCCACATAAGTCAGGCGGTGAATAGATTAAGCGAAACATTTTTAACGCATGAGCATTAACATACCATGCATATGACCGGGATTCGTATTTATCTGAGGCAACTATAAAAGAAACGTACAGTATTCCAAATTAAAACGCGCAATTGATGACATAATTATTTTCATTCTAGGTGTTGTACTGGTTTATAATAGCCTCATGAATTATTTGACAATGGGTCACCGATTATGTTATGAGCCTTTCCTAGGCGGACCTTTGAATGTATCCAGCTTTTTATATTCTCTTGGTTTAAAAAGAAATGTCATGGGATGGCATGCACAAAAATAAAAACATAATGTTGGTTATGTAGAAATGTATCTCCATGAAACATTTTAAGTGCATACAAACAGTCAAATAGAAATAAATGTCTCTAGCCTCTCGATTAATACCAATTGCTGTGCCCAACCAATAAAAGCAATCACTCAGATTTCAATTATTCAACAGTTATCTTATAATAAGGGTAAAAAAAAATTAAATTATTTATATTTTCTATTACGATGGTCAGTAGTCAAATTATAACTACCAACTCATGTTTACCTAATATTTCACAATTAAAGTGTTTCCATTCTATTGTAAAATCAATACTGGTGACCTTGCTTTGCAAATAGAAAACCTTATCTAAGACAAGACTGAAGAAACCTCGTTCTCTCATGACTGGCGGGAGAATTCCCAAGTGAGGTTTCTTCACTAACAAGTTTCTTGTATATTATTTGCCCGACCGATGAGACAAAAAGTTTTAGAAGTGAAATTCAAAGTAAGTTTGGCTTAGTCTGTAGAGCTTAAACATTTATCATATTATAAATAAAAACGTTTCTGTGAGAAAACTAGCAATGAAATATAATGTTGAAGATGAGATTTAGCTTTAATTGGAGTAAGTTTAATTTCTTATTTTTATTCAGTAGTACAGTGTCCATTATTTGTACAATTATATTAAGTTATCATCTTGTATTGCCAATGAAATAAAGCTGTAGTGTTTTAAATGAAAAAAAAATGAAATGAAAATTCGTTTATTTAAACAGGCAAAGTTAGGGCCTCATGGCTCTTTCTTACACTTAACCTGTATGATTAATAATTATTAACAAATATTAACCCAAATTAATATTAAACACTAATCTACCTTACTAATTACGTTAAATTAAATATTAATCTAAACACTAAAAAATTATAAATATGATACTTCTAAAAAAATAAATAAAAATGTAATTATACAATCATAACACAAAATAATATTACAACTTCCATTTTTAATAAGAACCAAAAACTATAATTAATATCTAATAACAATAATTTATAAATATATAATAAGAATATATTTTTTAAATAAATAATATATATGGTGTTTTATCTCACTCACACTCCTCACACACAATGCCAGCACCACACCCACAGACCCCTACAGACCCCACAGATTCTTATCGTTAAAATAATTGTCATTTTTAATTATTAATCACTAGGTTCATACATGTTTGTTAAGTTATAAAATATAAATGTTATACAGTGAAACAATAATTATGACAAATTGCAAAAAAGTTCTTAAAGTCCACATATTTTGGAATGTAGCATAAAAATTTTATGACGTAAATATTTGAGATATAACTCGACATAAAACAAAATCTTAATGCGTATAAACTATATGAACCTAGAGTAAACAGTACAGATATTTTACTAATGTGCGATTTGAATTACTAAACACTTGTCAAGTTATTGGCGGTAAAATAACTTTTTAAGTGAGCTACATTTATTGATCTTAATAAATATGGAAAGTGTGTTATTTTTAGTTTAATACATATTACTATAATAACACTGAGCAATTTCAGTAAATTCCGTTAACATATTTAAACAAAACACACTAAACTTTTGGCAAGTTGCATCATATACTGGCATCATAAGGTATACTTTTGGTAAGCTGCATCATCACTTTGACTAAGTATTCAATATGTTTTTTTTAATATCTTATTTTATATTATTTTTATATCTGGGAATAAAATTACACCGTTGCTAATCCAAGTCTAATTTAAAGTGATGTTCATAATCGTGTCATCTGCTTATCTTTTGTTAAATAAATTCATTCTTCACTAGAGGTTCTATTTTATTTCTAATTTACAATTAACACCTGTACAAAGCCAATATGTATTTGTAAACATTTTAAGGCATAACTTCCAGTAGAGCCTGTAAGTACTGTATAGTCACACTTGGGTTCTATACTTAGGCAATTTCTAGAAGGCCGGGGAACACCTCTTAACCAAACTGTAATCTTGAAGATGATGCAATTTATCAATAATGAATAGTTCTTTCGCCCTGTATGCTTCAAGAGAGTATCTGAAAACTGTAGCCTACATCCATACAATAAACGTATACTTACTGAATAATTACCTTGTAAGGGTTCTCAGATAACTATAAGTTGAAGTAAATAATGTAATTCATTGTCTGGTCCTGGACCGTATACCATCGTAATATATTAGAATAATAATATCTTATTTTACAATTAAAAGTTTTCGTTAAAGATGTTCAGTGGTTACATTGACTTAAACGAGATACATTTATAAATCGAAAAAACTATTCTTATTTTTGAGTTAAAAAAATGGTGTTTTTTTAATTATTTATTTCAATTTATTAGGACTTAACATATTTAAATGCTTTAGAATGTTACTGTAGTTGGTGTATTTTTATAAAATGTATTTACTTAATCTGCGTAGTATTTATGTTATAAAGATTAGTTTTGTTTTTGTATGAATTGAAATGAAAATAGTTGTATTTCTTCTGTGTCCCTGGATAGTTCATCATAGCTAACCCTAACGCTGTTTCTCCTTTAAAATGTATGGTTCAGCATTTGTAAGCTGTAAAACTGTTTTCTAGACTATAAATCGCGTTGGTTATGGTTGTATGATTAATTATTCCATCTTTACGATTAGTATCGGCGTATTAATAGCAAATGTGCAGATTATAAAAATTCAATATTTTAATCTTATTGATGAATTATATTATGTTAATAAAATATATTAAGTTAACGAACCCAATGTATTTTTTTTTAACTAGAATGTTAAACACAAGTCATGTGAATAAAGATATTTCTTGACATTTCCTCATCACTTCACGTAACATCATTTTAAATGAAGAGTAAACATTAACTGACACAAAAAACAACATTTGGTTGTGTGTTTTGTTTTAAGTAATTGACGTCGCTTCATTGTTATGTACAGCCATCATTATTGGTGTTTCTGTTGTGTATAAACAATAATTAAAATATTTGGAAATTTTAATATCAATTAGGAAAGTTTATTTGTTTGTATAAAACCAATTGTGTTTGATTAAAAGGGTAGTTTATTTACAAATTCGTTACTTTATTTATTTTATCACCGGGTAAAAATCTCTTTCAGCTTAGCTTGTGTGGCAAGATAGTAAATGCACACTTTGCATACAGTGTGTCCCAAAATAAATAGACTTTATTTCAGAAATTATTGTACAGCGTCAACATTGAAAGAGTAAAAACCAAATGTGGCATAAGTTTCAGTATTTTAATAATATGAAAGTATTTTAATTTTGTATACATATTTGCTTTAATAATAAAATTTACTACACACATATACAAATATAACAATAAAGCATATCAATTACTATTTTTAAATGTTGGTATAGAATAGCATATAAATGTTAGGATTCTTTGAATGTTGGATGCAATAACTCATATTGATTATTTGTGACCTAGTATTAAAGTAAGTACAGGGACTGTCTCTTTCATTATATTGTTCTGATATATTATATAGCAGGAGAACGCCATTGATGCATGGGAAATCATTTAAACCTTCTAGAATATAATAGTGGTACTTGGGAAATATTTGTGACACAATTGCGTATTGTTTGATATTTTAAAGTTTGATATCAATATTTTCTGCAATGTAAGAATTTTGTAAACTTAGTATAAGTTATATATATATATGAAATAAATGAATTTTTAAAGGTTTTTAGTTTACAATTTATTCATAACATTATATATATATATATATATATATATATATATATATATATATATATATATATGTTTTGTGTGTGTGTGTGTGTGTGTTTGTTGCGTGCGCGCGCGTGTGTTTTAAATAACCAAAATAACATATAATGAGAAGGCTCCTAGAATACGTAATTTGTTCAACACATTCACGGATTTGAAATGGAAAGCGTGAAGTATTCGCTTTAATTACTTGCTATTAACACTAAAAACAAGCTTCCAATAGTCAGAGGTGTCTTTTAGACGGAATAGAACTTAATTAGGATATTTATACCAACTTGAACAAGCTCCTGAAAGATTAATATCTTTAATAAGACAGTTAAAGAGCAGGCTTACTTTAACAACTCAAGACTATAAAGAGCCATCACTTTTTAGAACAAAAGTTTATAGTTTCACTTAACGTATGTATAATTCTCTTGTACATTATTTATATGTAACGCATACTATAAATAAACTTTGACATGTTTGTAAAAATAAACGTTAAGAGTTATTAGTTGGTTGTTGCTCCTACCAAGTGGAAGCTTATCTATAAAGTGGTCGTGCTCGCTTATGTGTTGAAGGATTTTGTTGAAAAAAGTACCGTTGGAGTTGTGATGGAAAAGAAAAAATGATTTATTTCGAAGGCAGAAGAAGACTCTCAAAGATGGCAGTGGCTTCATTTGAATCGCAATACGCAAGACAGGAAACGCAGGGCACCGTGCCTATTATAGGCGTATTAACCAAATGTTATTAAGTAAGTTTGCTACTAAGTTAAGGTGCATGCAAATGGTTTGTAAATCCGTCATCAGTTTAGTTCACATCAAACTACATCATGAGGTTTGTAATAATTTTATCTTAATTAATTTCCTTTGCCTAGTGTAACATTGGTGTATAATGAACTATATATACATGTATTATACTTTGTATTGAAACAGATAAAAATACAAAATAAAAACACTACAACTATCCAAACAAGGCTGCGTTAAACTTTAAAAAATAAAATAATTATTAAATTCTCAAAGATATCCACGTTGCCTCTCTATGTTTGAAATTATTCTAATATATTAGACAATATTTGTATAACCAAAATTACATTTAGTTTTAAATTGGCACAGTTACCAGTTTGTTAATGCGATAGGTAATATTATGCTAAAATAAACCAATAATATATAAATTTACACAATATGTTATTTCCAAAACTGAGTTAAAATTCTTATTGGATTAATGTCTTACGAAAGTTTTATGTCATAAGCTAATAATATATGACTATCCTGTAATAAGAATTTGTTCATTACATAAAAACTATCCTATGCGGTTACCTTTTCATTAGCTTTGTCGAATTAAAATGAATGAATTTGAACATTCCCTATTCCAATTATAATGGTTTTTGATTAATTAATTACAGTACTTATCTAATTGCAACTCAATTTTTTAAGTTTGAGTGAAGTAAAGCCCATACATCTTAGTGATTTTTTCCCTGATAACCAGCCATAACCATCTGTGGAGTTACGTGGTAATATGTGTTTATTACAGTAGTCCCCAACATCAGAAACCAAATGTGTAGAGGCCAAAAGCAGACGATGATATCCGTTTCTATTGCGCATGTCTTAGGTATCAAGAATGTGTGTATACATTTTCATCCTGACTCTGTATTTGGTGATATTTCTGATATTTTTATCAAAAAATGTGGGGCCATTACAATTTAAAATTCAATTTACTTGGATTTAATTTGGGTTTAATTGGGTTGTAATTTATGTTTATAAAATACAATATTGTTAATTTAATTTACAAAGATAAATATATGAATATATCAATTATATTCTTGAATCTCACTAATTGTCAGTGATATGCTATAATTGTAAATGTCCTATATGCCATCGTCATCTTGCCTAAAACGCTGTCATATCTCTAGACATTGTTAAGGTATAATATCATAACTATGTCACATTGCCACTGCTTAAATTTTTCGAAGATTGTGGTAGTAAGAAATTAATACAAGATGAGCCTTTATGAGCGTACTTTTGCGGTTTTCAGGTGGTATCAAGGACGATCCTTGCCTTTGATTCTCTCTCACCTTGTTATGTATGTTATCTCGAGGAACATGACCTGGATGTGGATTTAGAGATTAACAACTAGAAAATAATTTCGTTTAAATAGTCTGTATGAATAATATTCAAGTTTATTTTTATCTTTTACTCTAAATTTGGTAAAAAGACAGAGACTGTGAAGCAGGATTTGCTTCTAAGCGCATATTTAATTTTTTAACGGCCATCAAAGTAAAGAAAAACTATATTATAGCTCTAAGTCCACCTAATCCAAGTGTACAATAATAATAAGTATGAAATTTATTTAATAAGGTACTAACGATACATTTTCAAATGTAAATTTAATGAAAACTTGTTTTATTCGTTCTCGATTGCTGAGAGAATCTACTCGATGGAGTTTATTTGAAGCTAGCCTTGGGTAACATCGTAACCTAATAATAAAGTATGGGGTCATGTGTGAGAGTAGAATTCCTAATAAGTTTCCCTCTAACATATCTGATGCTAAAGGGAATTATCGCATGGAAGCACCTACTGTTTACGCCTCCATGATACTTTTAACCATTTGGTTAATTGTAAAGCTTCAGTTCTTAGAGAACTGCCATTCCTATCTCGTCATACTATTTTAACTTGCCCCATTTGTTTCCTTTTATGTTGCTGATTATATAACAAACTTCATTTATAAAGTCAAAATCCTGTTGAAATATATTTAGTCAAATAAAAAAAATTAATGAAATAATTTCTTATAAAGTAGACAACGTACATTTTATATCAAAGTTTTACACATCGTCAAGTATATTTTCCAAGAAATTTCCTATCCTTTATAAATTATAGTTACAGAAATACCAGATTTAAATGTAACATATATAAAAAGTATCAATAAACATATAATCTTAAGTTTATATAAATCTTAGGGAGGAATCAAGAAAGTAGAAGATATAATAGAGTTGATTCCGTGAAAACTTCAGTTATTCCAACCGTACTAATTCCACCCAATCTTTAAAATTAGAACTTTTCACTTAATTTTGTCCTTATAAATAATTATGTAAGAATAGAAATTATTTAAGTAATTAGTATTTAGATACTCTTAATAATAATAATAATTAACTACATCATAACATATAAATCATTATTGAATTTACAAATTGTTGTATAACGCGGTTTTTTAACCATAAATTTTACTTTTCACAAATACACTAATTGTTAGTATCTTTACAAACTGATATCACTATAAAACATATTGGACCAATTCTTATTAGAATACGTTTAACAGAACATAAAAGTAATTTGTTATTGTTTGATCATTTGATTTTGTTACTAACATGTTTAAAAAAAAGTTGCAGGTCGTTAATAATTTTTTATTTAGTGATTCAACAAAAACATTTTTTAAACTAAATATAATAATTTAGGAATTTTTGTGTTTAATAATTTTATTTATTTTTTTAGAACCGTTTCAAAGTTCTCTAACATGATTTAAAATAAGTGCTTATAAAGACACTTCGAGAGTGTCGTATCAAAATGTATTGATATCAGTGGTAACATCGTTTTAGTTTAATTCACTGCAATACGGCATTGAAAATTGTATAGGCAGATATATTTGACTCATCTGCACACGTATACCACATAGGGTTTAAACATTAAAGGTTAATAAGGGTAGAAATGAAAGGGTAGGATCTCAAAAATGTTTATATTGTCATTATAATGCAATTTTAAAACATTATGATTAAACCGAACGTATAAAACTTTCCATATTCCAAGTTTAGGGAAGATAACACTTTTTTTAATTAATAATATTTAGACATTGATATCATTACACGTTTTTTTTCATAGGTTTAAAAGAAATGGAAAACCCAGTCCATTAAGCACATCAGAGGCTTTTTAAAAAGAACGAGGTATATTTTTCAGTAAATTATAAACATGTTTGCCTTTCTATTTAAACAAAAAAAACTGTGGGGTAGCTCAAAAACATTTTTAAACAGACTGTTTTAAGTTTATCATACACTCTTCGGTTATTCTACAGGTCATTAAATCATATAAATGTAATTTATTGCCATATTAATCCACTGTCACACGTCAACATGTGTACTGTGAGTAACAAATTTAATTTGTGACGTCATCTCCATCATAATTCGTGTTGGTAGTTTACATTATTCTCTTCTAAAATTCATACAGACATTCAGCTGTGCTTAGTAGAATCTTGAAACTCTTTAGAAAAGAAGAACTGTTTGAATAATTTAAAAATGTAACAAAAAGCTGTGGGGTAGCACAAAACATTTTTAACAGACTGTTTTAGTTTAACATATACTCTTCGGTTATTCTACAGGTCGTAAAATGTTACATCCTGGACCCATTTGAATACATTTATGTTCTTTTTCTGAATTGTTTTATTAAGCTTCTTAGAAAAAGTGAAATGACAAACATCATTACAATAGCATTTATCACTCCAAACTCATACCAATTTGTTTTAATGTTACTTTCAGATAGATATTTCCCTCAGATCATTCGTAGTCATTGGGAAAAAACCTTGAAGCTCGGTGACCTAAAGGGGAGTCGGCAGGAACCTGTAATGAGACTGCGGTGCATCAGCAATCTCTCAGAAACCCAAGAGTACTTTGTGAAAGTTCAAAGTGGCTTAGTTATCTTTCGACATGCAGATACCGAATCCCACGCCAATTTAGATGCTCTTACCAGTCTCACAAGTAGGAAAAAGCTAACTAAAATACGTGGAATCTCCTTTACGATTTTCGTTATTTAAAACAGTATCTTTAATGATATTCTTCGTGGAAACAAGAAATAAATTAATATCTTTCAAAAATCCCAGTCTATTCAGCAACATATTTGTTTGAATGTTGTTCCGCCGTTCAAATGGAACGAACAAACATGGTAGGTTGTGCAATAAAAAACGACGCGACTTGGCAGTAAAACAGTAGAATGGTGGACGGGTTATCTGGTCATTCCTCAGAGACTAGTGTACTGTACATTGTCACGTTCCGATAGCCGGTTTCATATACTCGTACAAACTACAGTCGCATAACCTATGTCACTCTGTTGTTTTGTGCATTGCTCTTGGCAATTACGTCTGAATATAAATGTTTAGCATTGTTTATTTACTATTAAACGTAATTTTAATAAAATTACGTTGTCATACGATCAGCGCGCACTTGATAATGTATCACGTTCGTATACAGTTAATTATTGTTTGTAATATGAGTACAAAATTATCGTTTGCTTTTTCGCCACCTTAGCAAACTGGCCTTTTCACTGTGCAACTGTCTCTTTGGTAGATAAATGATACCCATTTTGGTTATTTCATTTATTTACGAACTTTTTTTTTAACTTCAATATAGGGTAAAAAAATTTCATGTTTAAAATAAATCCTATTTCCTTTACAAACATTTGAAACGCTCCTACAATAACACACAAAGTTAACTTCAAGTAAAATTATACATAACAACTTTTACCACTCAGTTCTTAACGTTTTTAGTTATAAATATTTAACTTCACTGTAACTTACAAACGTAAACAAAAATTTTAATATAATCCTGATTAACGTTGCCTTTAAGAATAAAATAAACAACTATAGAAGAATCTTTGACCAATGACTGTAACATATCCTATTAAGTCTCATAAAGTGTCATAGGTTCTACACATTTAGCCCAACATTCTTGAAGGTGCAACTTGAGTAACATGCATTGAAACATTGTATAGTAAAAGTAAAACTAGAAGTAATTAGAGCCATACAATATTATAAAAATAAGAGATGGTAACAATTAATTAGTATTTATACATTTTGCAAAAACTTTATGAAATATAGATCTAAATTTTACACATACCGGTTTAGATCTATACTCATTTAATATACTTATATAGATAAAGAAAATTGAGAGATTTAGATAAGCAGAATTCAGTTGGTATTAGTTTTTTAAAGCATTCCACAGGAAAAATCGTACAAAAGCCCTTGTAGACCATACCTAGGGTTAGATTTTGACTAATTTACTTGATTAATTTATAGTGTCATGTTTATTTTTTTCTATAACTTGTAATTTTTAATGGTTTGTACGGCCTGTACAGTTTTTGGTGCAATGTTGTTTATTATGCATGCCAAACATATTTATAACTTATCCCACTTAAGTGTTCATTATCTCTTAGTGTTGCAAAAGGTTTAAGAAGATTATAATCGCTACTTCCAGACAAATTAAAACAAATATTTTTTTATACCAATAAATACACTAGTCAACTAGTAGCGGGACAAATAGTAATCAGTACGCTGCGCGAGGCGTCATAACCCGTGCAGCGCCTCCCTGGCGGACGCGGCTGGCTGACGGGATGACGTAATTGATTTTAATCAATGTCACATTGTATATATGCGCATTTGCAAATTGAGTAAGATGGAACCTAACATTGGTGAACGAGTTTCTAAGATCTAATAAGTCAAAATTTAGTTTCTATCGAACCCGCAACACTAATTTTAATTTCTCTAACTTAAACCGATAAAAATAGGCGGAATGATAACAATGTATAGTTCATAATAACTAACCAAATGTTTAAACCATTCATGCTATGTAGTGGATATACATAAAGGATAAATTAGCCTTTTGCTAATCTTGTATATATGTTTAACTAAAGACAATGCAAAGCCATCGAAACGATACGTGTGACAAATCTCATAGACCTCTCAAGGAAACAGATTCCTGGTCAAAACACAAAGTACATAGTTGCAACTTATGATAAAAGGCATGTTTTTCAAATACTACGTTTATTTATTAAGTAACTGCCAGCATTTTTTAGCAGAACATGCTAATGAATAATTTTTGCGATTAGTGCAGTTATTAAACAATAAAAATTGCGTTAAATTCTTTTATTAGTTTTCTGGTCAAAAGGTGATAAGTCATTATGATTATGTAAAGGTAAGTAAAGATATGGAAGTAGTCAAGTGGTAGTTTTTACACACACACACACACACACACACACACACACACACATATGTTTTGTTACGTAGTTACTTATAATTCAAACTACCAGCTACCCGCTGCCGCGCTCGAAACGCCATACGCTTTACACGTGTATGATTACTTCTGTTTCGAGTGAGTTGTATTTCTGGCGCTAATTTTGAATTTGTCTCGTTGCCACGATAAAAAAAAATATACATACACGGAAGTAGATATGAATATGAGGGTTCTAGGACACTTTTGGGACAGCCCAAAAATCAATACAAATACTGTTCAATACACCATAAATATGTAAAAACAAGATAATAATTATGGCGGTTCTGGACCACTTTTGGGACAGCCCAAAAAATCCAATACAAATACTGTTCAATACACCATAAATATGTAAAAACAATTCACAATACAATTTACTTAAATAAACTATGGTAAACTGTATTCAAGCAATTTTTCATGACAGTATGACAACATAAATTGTGGAAATTTATAATACTCGAATGTTGAATTTAGAATATGTTGGCATTATACCGTTTGAGCGAGAAATGTTGGTAGCACTGCGCGGCACACAGGAGAACAGCCTTTCCCGTCCAGACCTCACACTAGTCAGTCATATTTAAATTTTACTCTATACTTTTGAATCCAGGAATGTTAAAAGTTCACTGTTTACTGGTTTAATATCGCATTCTCTTCATCTTCAGCTCTATTTGGAACAAGACTTAGTGAAATTAAATCCGTAGTGACAAGTTCAGTGCTTTATATTCTACAATTTTAACCACGTTACACCATCTTTAAGACTCATCCATCATAACATCTCTTCCTTCAAGACAGTGTGAATCATTCAGTTCATCAAGACATTTTCTAATCATGCCTATTTCATTACTTCAAGCGACACTATGATGTGGTTCTACAGTCACTGATCTGCGTTGTGCAACATCTCGAAGCAGCGGACGTTGTTATCACCATGACGTGATCTTGCAGTGTTGTGCAACATCCTGAAGCAGCCGACGGTCAAGGACTTGTTATCACAACCGCAGCCTCACACTCTGAACATCTGGCTACACTGCCTCAGCACTCCGCAACACCTTGTTTCATTCACTCGACCCCTTTCTGCACCCTCCAACCCACGTCATCGCAACCCTCACGAAGAATGAAGATCACAGATGAGTTCTTAAAAGAAATTAAGCTTAATCTATAGATTTTAATAATGTAAATAGCGCTTATCAACACCTTCATGAACTAATTTCAAAAACCTTTCTAAAAAATAACAAACCAAAATTCAAAATTCATTCAGATGACAAAAATTGGCTTACAATTGGCATTCAAACCGCCGTTAAAGTTAGAAATAAACTGTATAGACAAAAGAGATTTGAACAAGCAAAATTTTATAAATCGAAAATTAAACATTTATAGCAATATTTTAAAAGAAAACTATTATAAAGAACTGATTGAAATGGCATCTGATTCAAAAACCAAATGGAATATTATAAACAAATTTTTAAATAAAATCCAAAAAAACCTTGTAGATACACAGGTGATTTAAATACAATGAACAAATTCTTTGCAAACATTGGTTCAGAATTGGCTTTCAAAGATTCCAGATCTAGAAAACGAAAAAATGAAATCAAATCCGAACTCTATATATCTCTCTGAAAATTACCAAAACTAGAAATTGAGACCAAAATTAAACTTTTAAAGAATGATAAAGCAAGTGGATCAGATAAAATTCCAATCAAAACTAATCAAAAATCTTGTTATACATAATAAGTGAACCACTAGCATACATTTTTAACTGAAGTATTCAAACTGGCATTTTTCCCGATAGATTAAAAATAGCAACAATCAGCCCAATCTACAAAAGTGAAGGAATTTTATCAGATCCATCCAATTTTCGACCAATCAGTCTACTACCAATAATTGGCAAGATATTTGAGAAATGTTTGTATGAGAGATTATATAGCTTTTTTGGAAAAATACAACCTGTTATCAAGAAAACAATTTGGCTTTAGAGTTAACAAAAATACAGAGGAAGCAATCAATTTAGTTGTTAACAGTATTGATCAAAATACACTAATCTCATTTCTAGACCTTAAGAAAGCCTTTGACACTGTAGATTTTAAGATATTATTACTATACAAATTAGAACATTTAGGAATTAGAGGTAAATGTTTAGATTTATTTGCTAGTTATCTTGATAACAGGTTCTGTAATACAAAAATTGGCAACAAAATTTCAAATTTAGAAAAAATCACCTGTGGAGTTCCTCAAGGGAAGTTGTCTTGGTCCTCTTTTGTTTATAATATATATCAATAGTATAAACAACCCTTAATTTACATGGCGAATTAGTACTCTTTGCCGATGACAACAGCCTTAATAGTTAAAGGTAACGATTTATATAAAAAAACAAACGAGGACCTGACGAAAATTAATTAATTGGCTACAACAAAATAAATTATAACTTTAAAACTTTCAAAAAAACACAGAATATATAGAATTATCTCCAGAACTAATATGACCTAGATTACCAATAAAAAAAGGTAGAATGTTATAAGTACTTAGGCTGTATCATAGACTTAGACTTAAATTTTAATCAACATATTAACCATATAGAAAAACAAATTAAAAAAAGCTTTGAAACCGTTATATGTATGTAAAGAAGAAAACTTCAAAAAGTCAGTATTTTCAGCATTAGTCATGTCCTTTTCTAAATTATGCAATAACCATTTGGGGTAACAAAAATATTTCAAACCTTTCTAACATTAAAAAACATATTATGACTAGATTCAAGATAAAAAAATATCATATCTTTAGATTCTTTATATACATATAAACAGGATAAAATTAGCCCGTAAAAATAAAATAGATGTAAGTAGTTTAAGTAACATAGAATTAGATATTTTTAATAAAAATTTAAGCGATACCAAACTTAAGGCATATTTTAACTACGAATATATACCAACTAAAAGTTATTACAATCTGTAATTATCTTGTTTCAAAATTATCTTATTTCAAAATTATCTTGTTTCAAAATTCTTTAGGTTCAATTGGGATCACTTGGCCATTACTTTAAAACAGATTTGATTGTAGGAAGTATGGCCGAGTTTTTCTCATTGTATCTCCCTTATATTACTCCTGATTACATCATATTCAAGCAATTTATCAGAGACAACGACAACATAACAAACCGCATTGGTAACCGCACTCTGAAAATCCAAATTGATAATTATATCGTTTCTTTGAACCAGAAATATTTGTCAAACTCTTTGTTGTATCAATGCACATAAATAGGTCTATTCGCTAAAAATTCTTTAGGATTGTAATACATTTCCTTATTATTACAGTAAACTTTCTTAAAATCTTGATACATCTGATACATGATTCTGAAAAGACCTCCGGAAATGTTTAAATTTTGTTAATTCATCTGGATAATAAGAACCGTTCAATTTTACTCTGATATTTTTTTTACATCCAAACTATCAAACTTTGAAGGATTTTTTTTCTTGATTATTCTGTCTATCTGTTTGAAAACCTATAATAATGAACTTGGGATTGAAGATGTTTCTATAAATATTTGTGATATCGAACGAATAAGTTTGTTCCGGAAATACCTTTTTGCTCAATACATTGCCAATCTAGAAAATTAAACATAATGTTTTGACTTTTTGTAATTTCATCAATCAACCTAATTTTACTCGTGGTTTTATAATCAATCATTGGAACTCTAATAAAAAAATCTGTAATTGTAATTTTGCCATCAACTGGCATATCATTTCCAGTTTTTGTTTTTAATATCGCATCATCGTCTTCTGCCCTTATAAAACTTAGATAAAATCTTCCTTTATAGATCGGAATAGTAACATTTTCAAAAAATCCTAATCCAAAATGAGATTAAATTTCCAGCTGCTTCAAAAACACCAAATTTAAAATCTGATTCAAAGCCATTAGAAGTTTGAGAAATAACATCACTTTTTGAATACGAAATAGTTCCTTTAATAGTGCTTAATTGACCACAGTTTTCGACTTCTTCTATCAATTTATTGTGTTTTCTTACTGCAATCTTAGAAAATAAAAACGGTATAAAATTATCGATTAATCTAACATTATCAGTTCCAAGATATGCTTGACCATCTTGTTTTGTTAAAGTTCCAGAAAATATAAAACTGGAAGTTAGACGAGCAAAAGTTATCTCCAAAATCAATATTAAACTCAGTTCTTTTATTCGGTTCATTCAAATGTTGTTTACTAATTGGATAGAAATTTTTAAACTCCGCCCTTTCAATATCACTAGCATATTTTCTGTAGTCCGCCATTTAATAAGAGAAAAATTTAGAAATTTTAAACATCATGTATAAGAAAGATATCATTTTTTCATCGATCTAATGTACGTTTTTATAAGAAAAGATATTAAATTTTAGTAAAATAATTAAAAAGATTAGAGTCATTTTTAATGATCTACTTCGTCATATTCAGGATTCTCTTCCTTAAATTTTGCGATCTCGGTCACATATTTCAATAAAATTTGCACAGGATAGTAACCGCTATCTATAATATTGTTCCAATCAACTGTATCTTTATTTTCATCCAAAAACTTTATACTCAAGTGTTGATGGAGACAAAGAACAGAACATATGATCTTTTAATTGATAATGTATATTTTCTTGAATGAACTCTGATGATAAAGTTTGATATTTAGCAATGTTTATACCAATTCAATTTGTTTACGTATAATCTCATCATATCTTCGGATAATTCATATTTTTGAGAAATGTCATCCCAATGTTCTTTTTTCAAATCTCTTTCGTGTTGCATGATAAAAAGATCGAAAGCACTGTAATGTCCCGCGATCTCTATTTATTAGGAAAAAATTTCAAATCAAGTTTTTATAAATTGGCTCTTTTTAGCGTTACATTCAGCACATTTTCCAGAAATTCTCTTAACTCCGTTAATGTTTGCATAGTATTTTATATCGTTTGTGGCAGTTTTCTCTTTGCACCTCACACAGTATATGAGCGCCATTTACAAAAGAAAAAATTTAAATTGAATCATCGTAACCACCTACTCCATTAAATCTGTTGTTGTCGATGTTTTCAAAAGTTTTATCGACATCTTCTTTAAATTTATTAAAGTTTTCTTCTAGTTTATTTAATTTGTTATGAAGTAAAGCTTGATTAATAGCTACTCTTTTAGAAACTTCACATTTTTCTCTATAGGTTTCATTAAAATCCTCTTGAAATTTATTGACCTTTTTCAATAAGATCGGCTTTATATAGATTGAAATTTTCCTCAAAGTTTGTAAATTTTTCATCACAATTTTCTATAGATCTTTTACTTCTCGCTTCAAGTTTTTTCATAGACTTCTGTTGTAAAATCTTTAACATGCTGTTTATGATTCTCGTAATTTTTGTTTTAGTTCCATTAAACATTTTAATATGATCTTCTAATTGAATCATTACAACAACATCAAATGGATTAATTCCTTTACTAACACTGCTAATTCTTTTTCCTTTAAAATCTAAGGCATTTTTTAACATTCGGATCATGTAAATCAAACAATATCGATGTTTTCTGATAATTTTAGAGGTTTTAAAATTTTGTTCTTTAACAACAACATCATGTTTGTCAATACCAGGTCGAACACCGACAATTCTTTTTTTTATTAGCCAAACTAACATAATTCTTTTCAACTTTGATCGCTTCAGTAATTTTATCAGCTTTTTCGATATGAGACATTAAATTGGTAAATAATTTTTTTTACACCATCATCAACTTCTTTTTCCAATGTTTTTATTTTATCAGCAACTTCATTTGAACTCATGAAATTTGCAAGTTTGTTATCATATTCTGCTTTAAAATCTTCAATCTCGACATCTTTTTTTAGTTGATCTATTTTAAATTGAATACTAACGGGTATTTTTTTCTTAAAAGCGGATTTTATTTTTTTTTCTTTCTGATTTTTGCTGAAATTTACATTCACCTCCCATTTTATATAGTTAAAATTTCAAGTTCTCTTCGATTCCCATTCCTAGTTTTCTCTTCAAAAACATTGCTCCAGCTGTTGGAAGTGCAACAAATCTTTCACCTAATCTAGCATCTTTTGATAAAAATCTATCCATTGCCTTATCTTGCAAAACTTTATCTGCGATATGTCTGGAATTTGTGTCTCTATGTTTTGCATAAAAAATATCGTGTTCCATAGCAGCTTGATCTAATTTATTTATACCAGGATCTCCTCTTTTTTTTAGTCTTTTTTCGAGTTTTGTGCCAGGCCCCAGATACTGATAAGTTGGTACGTGTAATTCAAAAGGTAAATTTGTTGATAAAATCATTCAAAAGTCCACTACCCTCAATCATAGATGAACTTATTGCCGGCAAAACTCGTTTTAAATATTTAATTTCCATCAGGTTTTTCAATCATTTCATCAAGTTTGTTCGAAATAAAATCTTTAATCGCTTTCTTTTCGTTCAAAAAATGTGGTTGTTTCCAGCCTTTTCCTTGAGCATAAATATAATTAATAATTCCAACGAGTTTTGTCAAATCGTCGATATATCTGTATTCAATCTTATTATCACTGTATTTTCTTACACCTGATCCTTCGATTCGTTTTTCCCAAATTGGTTTAATCAAATTGAGATATTTTTTACCTTTACTTGACTTTGGTTTCTTAGTTGATGGATTCATTATTTTTGTAAATTGAATCAGATTTCCATAAAATTTCTGTATACTTTTTCAAGTCTTCTTCAGAATATAAACCGTCTTTTGGAACATCAGTGCCTGTTAATAATCTCCATAAACCTTGAGTTCCTTTATATGTTTTTATCTTCAATAATTATATCATTATGCTCAAAATTCACGGGCAAATTTCCAATCATAAAACTTTTCTTTTTTCTGTCCCAATACAAACCAAATTTATCATCCTTTGCTCTAGGAAGAAATTTTTTACCAATTTCACCAATTATTATATCCGTTGTTCCAGGACTTATTGGTTGAACTATGGTAGAGTCTTCAATGATTCGAGGTCTAAATGGTGTTGAAGATGGTAATTTTGGCAATTCAAACTCAGATTCTGGTATCGAAATATCGGCAAATTGTCGTACAACTGGAACCAAATTCATCAAATTTTGATTATCACTTAAAACATTTTCAATTTTTGCCCTCAACGTTTTTTATTGCAGAAGTTTACAGGTTGATTGATTTTTTGAATAAATTCTTGTTCTTTTTCATCAATTCGAATCTGTTCTTTAAATTCTTTGATTAATTTCTTTTCGATTTGATCAAGTTTTTTCGCTTCTTCAGAAGTTACGTTCACCATTTAATTAGAAAAAATTTTGAAACGTGAACGTGGAAACGTAAAAACGTGAACACGAAACGTGAACACGGAACGTAAAACGTGAACGTGGAACGTGGAAAACGTGAACACGAAACGAGAACACGAAACGTGGAATGTAAAACGTGAAGGGTGAAACGTAAAACGTGAACGTGGAACGTAAAAACGAGAACACGAAAACGTAAACGTGAACGTAAAAACATGAAAACAACTAGATTATCACACGTTTATATTGGAAAATTTATTCAAATATTTGCCATTTTTAGGCTTCAAAGTTAGATTAATAGTTTAAAAAATCCGTAGTCTTCCTTCCAAATTTTATCACATAACTCAATATAGTGGTTAAACTCATACAGATCCCACCATAATTGTTGTAAATCTTTCTCGAATAGTGATCGTCTTGCTTAAAAAACACACAACATATTCAAATTAATTTCTAATAACTTGTTTATCAACCTTTGAAAAGCCATTGGGAAAGATAGATACAAGATATGTTTTTGTGACGAGACATTACGAAATATTCCTTAATAAACGTCTTGATTTTCTAAAATACAATCATCAAAAACGATTAACGAATTGGGTTTACATTCGCTTAACGGAACTATGTCCTCGGAAGCATTATAAAAATGTGATATTTTTTTGTTTAAGTTTTTTCTCAATATTTTCAAATCTTTCTTGTAATTTTTTATAGGCGTCCTGTTCTAAAGATTTACTAAAAACATACAAATTGGAATAAGGAATCAACCTATTGTAGATAAAATTCAATAATAAAGTTGTTTTTCCACATCCACTTGAACCAACAATTAAACAATCTGATTGGTTGATCTTTCTTATTTTCTTCAAACGTTTGAAGTTTTATCTGATCTTTTTGCTTTTTAAAAATTTCTCCATTTAAAATAGAAAGATTTTCATCTTGAAGCAACGCTTGCGTAAATGAAGCTGTTCAAGTTGACTTCAGAAAGCTCTCAATTATTTTTAAACTTGGAACATCCTATACACTTAGAGGAAGAATCAAATTATTTTATCGGTTTAAGCGGTTTTTTATTCTGACAATTTTTGTAATAAATATTAGTGAAAGTTTCTCCTTATTGTATAGGATTTAGTGAGAAGAACATAAACAAAATATTATGGTTTAAACAAAGGATATTATACTTTCGATCAAATAAAAAATTCCCTTAAAAATTATCTGAAAACATTCAAAACAATCAGATAAATCTTTAAACTTTGACGAAAACAAGTTTGAAATGCAAAAAAATTATCTCTCTAATAAAATTCAAATAAAATCACCAGTAAGAATAATGTTTTCAGCAATTATTGTAGATTTTATTAGGGTTTGTTCAAGAAACCTATTGAGCCAAATCAGGTATATTTAGGAAATAAAACGCCAAAATTTAGACCGTTTCGATGTAATTGAAGTGCACTGCAATCTCGTTGAACCTAGTTTATTGAAAATCATACCGAACATTTACACAAAGAATCTGAAATTTTGTACACTTTTTTCCCAAATGTTGCTTATGGATCAAAAAATCAGTGAAAAACCGAATGAAATCGATTATATTCCCAATTAGAAAAAATATTAAAAGAATTCAAAAAATCGTTCTAACTATACAAGACTCTGAGGGAAATTTATTAAATAATGAGAGTAAAACAACAATATATTTAAGATTGAAAAAGGAATAAAAATGAGTTGATGATGATGACAAAATTCAATATTTTTACTTAAAAAACAAGGGGGCTATTCGAATGGCCCCTTAACAATCTTCATCCTGACCCTGTTTTTATCAATGAATCTGGCCTTCATTCTCAAATTAAAAATTACTAGTTAAATTTCTTTTCTATCTAAATGGAGTCAGTTTGTAGGACCTACTCAATAATCAACTTAGATTTTAAAAAGCAAACATATCTTTACAATTGTTGACGAAAATAATGAATTTTGGTTTAAGGCTAAAGATGTTGCAGAAATATTGGAATTTAAAAATACGAGACAAGCTATCATAGATCATGTTAAAGAAAAATACAAAAAAAAGCTTTGAAAACATAGATTCTGACAAGGGTATCGAATCGCGACTCTTACAAAAATTACATCCAGACACTATTTTCATCAATGAACCAGGCATATATTCTTTAATACTGAAATCTAAAATGAAGATTGCAGAAACGTTTCAAAATTGGGTTTTAGAAGAAGTTTTACCGAGTATTAAGAAAAATATGGCGAAGTACAAACTTGAAAACGAAAATAAGCAGTTAAAAGATGAAATAAAACAGTTACAAATTAAAGGATGAAATGAAATCATTGAAAATAGAGAATCAAGAATTGCGACTGGAATTAATGAAGAGAGATATGGTATGTAAAGATTTTGATAAGAAAAAACACCATGTTTTTGTGTTAATTAAGAAGAATCACATGTGGGAATGGCCTTATTACGTTATCAGAGCTCAGAAACGAGAAATACCAAACCGATTAAAACATCTAAAAATAAATTATCCTGAATTAGAGATTTTGTTCATTGATGACGAACCAAATTCTATCAATCTGTATAACCAAATGAAAGAATCTTTGAAATATTTTATACAACGGAAATCATTTTACTACAAATATGGCAGAATCTCGACTGATTTATAGAATATCTAAATTACACGATGAAAATGTTAAACATTCGAATTATGATAGTTTGTTTGTAAATGTCTTTTAAGACTATAGAAAATGTTGAATTTCTCTTCCGCATACGCAAAGAACTGGTCTAGCAAAGATTTGTTTAGCACAATCTTTACAATATGCTTGTTTGTTGTCTTTACTATAATGGAGATTATAAAATTCTGAAATATTCTTAACCTTTTTACACCGTGTGCACTCTTTCTCTTCTAAAGTTAATTTTTCCATTTTATCATATAATTCTTTTCTATATTTCTTATTACAATCCTTACAATAATAGCATAATCCATCTTTTCTAGTCTTAATCTTGAAAAAACTTCGACAAATCTTTAAATTCTTGACACTTTATACATTTCTTTTGGGCCTCCATTTATATAGAAAAAAATTACAGCTTTGACTTTTTCAATTCATATTCGTAAAAACTTTCCGGTTATTTCTCAATTTTCAAAGTTTCCAAGTTTATTTAATTCGTCTAAATATATCTGTTTTATAGCCATACGGTACTGTATCGATCTTATTTTCTAGGACAATTCTCTTATCATCTTTAGCGTTCAGTGCCAGCTTGTTTATGGTAACAGTGTACAACTCATGTTTATAACTTTTGATGACTGTCATCTCCCTAAATTCTTCTTTATCTTCGAACAAACATCTCTTCAAGTTTTCGATATTTATTGTTTTATTTACAACGCTTCTCTTAATTCCTTTACACCTAACTGGGTTTTTATCTAGATATTTGTACGAGTACATCTTAGACCTTAAACCACAAAATTCTTCTAAAACTTCGCTATTTAACTCATCTTTGAATTTCCCTATTACCTTCTTATTTTTAGTAGTGAAACATTCATGATCTTTTGGATAATCACTTGTATCAAAGTCATCTATATTTTCTTTAATAATTTTAAAAAGGATCTCGTTTCAATTCTAGGAAATAACTGTCTGTATCCATGTAACACAGATTCAAATCTGGATCAAACGTCTTTAATTTGTTGTAATAAAACTCGTACATTAGCAATTTTGAGAGGTCGAGAACTGAAAATCCCTATGTAAATCGGTTTGTTTAAATTTAACCTTTTGTTTGTACATGTGACTCGCTATACAGTTGTCGTCAAAGATGTTAAAGCATTTGAAATTTGTTTTCTTAGCTTGTTTCATTGAAAATTCTTCATTTCCAAGCTTAATATCACATCTGTTTCTCACATTTTCCATAGATTTTCCAAAAACTGAGTTTGTTCATCAGCTTATAAAAGTCCTTTTCAAAGTCGCTTGTAGCTTTGGTTCTCATGTTTGTGTTAAAATCAATGTATTCTTTCATAAAAGGCTTCTGATCGAATGCAATAACTCTATTCACATGTTTCAAAATCATACCTTGTTCCAAATAGAACTTCAAATTTCTCGAATGAACAACGTATTCAGTTTTATCCAGTAGAGTTGTGCAAAGGTTTGTTTTTAAAATGTTCTGGAGCAAGAGGTAAATCCTTGTGATGTTCGTGTAAATTTGTTGGATATCCAAGATCGACTTCGAGAATATAGCCATAATCTTCGTCGCCAGTGAGTTCTAAAATTGTTTCTTGCCACTCTTCTTTTGTATACGTTTTAGGATCCATCCACTTGATATCACTAAACGGCAGTTTTTTGCATAAGACCATACCCATAAAGGTTGTTTGCATCGAGATAGAGTAAATAGTTTTCGGGCTTTGTCTTATCAAAATCTTTTAAATATTTGTTATTTGCTTTCACATATCGTTTAATACACTGAGAAATGCCTCCGCGAATACCTTTTTCAATCATCAAATACATATTATAATCGTTAATTAGCTGAAGCTCAATTTTCGTTAATTTTAACATTGCGTCCCATGCGAGACTGGGAGCTGTTAGATAATGTGCCGGATCAAGTTTATAGCAATTTAAGCAAATATTTCTGAAATTTTCGAATATATCAGCAAGCAATAAAACATCTTGAATGTTATAGAGATCAGAGTAATTTCCTAGATTTTTTCTCTTTTAATTTGTTCCAAACATTTAAGTAGTGTTGAAAATCTTTCTCAGATATGCTCTCATCTGTCAAAAGTGAATAGAAATCTTGAATTCTCAATTCTTCTGTGGTAATCAAGTTTTTTCAATACTGTCCGATAAATTCATAGGGAAATATTCCTTTTCCAGATAGAATTTTTAAAAAATCTCGTCGTCGTCATTTGGCTGTCTTTCTATTATCTCATTCAGTCCATCTTGTATAAAATGATTTTGTATGTTTGAAGTCTTCTCTCTTTAGATTTTTAGCTAACTTTTCTATAGACGAGGCCATGAATCTGAACGTGTCTACAAACGAAAACTTGATGAATTTTCTTGGCTTATCACCTTCGAATTCATAGCCATATCCAGGAAATTTACAGAATAATTTATATAATTTTTCATCGGTATTGTGCGATCAAATCAACATTACCATATTGTTTAGCCAATTCTTTTATGTACAAATGAGTATCGTAATTTGACATATTGTGGCAGAAAACGGGAATATTCTGAGGAAATTTCAAATTTAGATTGCAACATGCATGAGCTGCGCCTCGAAACTTGCCGGTTAAATGACAATGATCTCTCACTTTATTATAACTCTTATCTTTCCAACTATCAGGAGTAAAAACCATACTGAATTGACCCAACATCATAAGCAGACCATTCACAGATATGACAAACGTTTGAATTTTGATATGAAATTTCTTCTTCTTCAGTCAATTTCATAGGTTTTTTGTTCTTAGAATTATATTTTGTAGCTATGTATTTTGATATTTTATTGAGTTCTTCAAACAATTTTGCAGGAAACATTTGGCAAATCTTCTTCATTTTTTTGCTCGATAACATATCGGCTTGTACATACGATTGGTCACATTTGACACTAAATATAGAGTTAAAAACCATAAGGAATGTGCTTCTGAATCTTGGTTGTAGTTGATCTTTGTGGATTGTTTTTTGCAGCATGTGGGAATCTTCTCTAATATGGCTTTCAAAATCCATATAAATAACGTAAGGATGAGAAAATTTCTTTTGATAATTAGTAAATGTTGTTGTTTGACCTGGAAACGGCATAATTGGCTTACAAACTTCATGTTGCTTGCAAATTTCTAAATGATCTGTTAAATCTCCAGATTTGTAGAAATGGCTTAAACATCTTCTGCATAGAAATTTTTTATTTTTACACTTAGATAACTGAGAAAATACAAGTTTGTTTAAATCTGTTATCAAAACATAATGAGATTTTTCATCTTGTTTTACATACAATAAATTGATTTCGTAATTTGGCGTCATAAACTTCTGAAATTTGCAACGGAACAATATTGAGTTTTTCATCAAAACTATAGACAGACATTTACAGACATTTTCGGATAATTATACTTTGCTTTACTGCTTCGTTTCTCAAATAATTGTATATCTTTTAAAGACATAGGATAGGTCCGAACCCAGAAAATATCTCGTCATTTACAAATTTTTCATATTGTTTTACACGTTCAGGATGAAATTTTGATTTTTTTTTCAATTGCACATCGGATAGAGTAAATAAAGCAATAGTCATCTTCATATTTTGATATTTACACAAGCTTTCTTTTACCTTGATCTCTTGTGGTAAATCGATATATGATCCTGCGTTCATAAATTCGTGTTTATTAAGGCTCAAAATCAGTTGTTTACAGCGTTTTAATGTCCATCCAGAACCTCGATTTGGATGATTTGTCTGTTCTCGATGTGTTAATTTATTAAATTTGTTTAGAAATAAAGTCGTTTACATCAAAGATCTCGTCCTGCTTTTATAGTAAAGTACATTGGACAAGTTTGTGTGTTTCACCGTTCACTAAAGTTCGTTCGTATTCGCATTTCTAAAGAGAGATATCCTTTACTATTTTTCACAGTTTCTTGAAATTTTTTCGATTAAACTTTTAATTTCTGGGCGCAAAATAGAAAGATATTTGTAAATTGACATGAAAATTGTCGTTCAAATTTGTTAAAAATGTATTGCTTTAAATAGACCGTGTATTGAGGAAAAAACTTCTACATCAATGATATTTTCAGGTTTCTCATTAATCGTTTTATCAATTTCTTCGATAATTTCTGACTTAGTTTTGTCGTTAGTTTCGATAGCCAAATTTTTCAGCTATTGAATGAATTTTTTCATCATTAAATAGATTGAGATCTTTTTTACTTTCCTTAAAATTTTTCTTTAGTTTCACGCAAATTTTTCTATATTGTACATCTTTTCGTGACCATCGATTTGATTCTCTTTAGCCCAAGTCCTCAAATAATTTAGTTCTTTTTCATAAATATCTTTATTTTTCAGATGATTCTTCGAATTATAATGCCGAGTATAGTGATGTTCAAAAAACATCTTTTTTGCAGTATGGGCACTCTATCTTTTTCCGCTCCATATTTAAAGAGCAAAAATTTGTAAACTAAAATTTTGAGAAGTGGTGATTTTTGTGACAACTTGACACAAATCAGCACAATTTTCTGGTCAAATGTTTTTCAGATTGTTCTTTTTATTATAGAAAAATTCTTTTAACTAAATTTAGTTAAAGGATTTTTCTATAATAAATGGCGGCGCTGTTACAAGAGTTTGAATAAGGTTGGTGAACTAAGATTCAAAGAATATAAGAAATTAGTGGAATTGGAAGAAAAAAAGAGATATAGAATCTTGAATTTGGAGAAAATGAAAGATAAATTCGGGTTTACAATAATTGCCGAGTTGGAAGATTGTAAAGTACACTTACCGAACAGATTTTGGACTGTTTTGGATGAAAAAAAGATTAAAGAATTAAACAAAAATGAAAAATTACACTTGATTGTTACTGGAAAAAAGACTATTAAAGATAAAGACTGTGTTACAATTAACTTCGTGGAGTAAAGATTTCGAAGATTTCTGGATTTTTTCATTAAAACAGCTTAAGAAATTAGAAGCCTACAATGAACAGTAAAACAGCTATAGATTCGGTTATTCAACATTCGAGTATTATAAATTTATGTTTGTCATACTGTCATGAAAAATTGCTTGAATACAGTTTACCATAGTTTATTTAAGTAAATTGTATTGTGAATTGTTTTTACATATTTATGGTGTATTGAACAGTAATTTGTATTGATTTTTTGGGCTGTCCCAAAAGTGTCCTAGAACCCTCATATTCATATCTACTCACGGATCTGAGAAGCTTAATTCGGACAAAAGACAAAACTTAGATAATTTTTTATCACAATTTTTATAAAAGTATTATAAAAGTTAGATAGTAAAACACTGGTCTTAAGAAAAATGATTGAGAGGAAAATACAATACATCTTAGAATAATAATAATTGAAATAAACATCAATATTCTGGAGAACATGCTAGAGTAATAGTTCAGAGTTAAGCGGGAGGATCCGAAAATGGGAATATTCCATTGCACATAGCTTATATCAGTAAGGTTTTTTTGTCATTTGTACATGCCCATAATAGCAATATAATAGTGCAGATAAACTATTGTAATGCAGTGCCGCATGTAACAGCTAGGACTAAATAAGCGATATCGTTTCTAAGAACTTTCCACAATAGGAGAGTTCTACAGAAGAAGTAACAAGAGTCGAAACATATTACTTGTCATAGAGTACGGAATTGTATATTTACTGAATTCCGTAGCTCAACATTTAATTTTAAAATTCTTTTGCTGTTTTAATGGTGCATTCACAAAGAAAGCTGGTTACAAGTAATTTTTTTCAGCGCTTACTTTTTGGTGTGTACACAACAAAACGATTGCATTTCAAAATTAGTGTTTTTTCAGCTCTTGTTGAGACAATGTCTTCATCAAATAATGAAGATTTATTGTTATCTGAAAAGGTCGAATTACACATTCGTAGAAGGAAAGTAAGTGTTCATGCAATTAACAGCGGAAGAGGGGAGGTTTGGGGAATACTACTATCTATTTCCTCAGTTGAAATTTGACAAAGTGAGGTTTTTTCTTATATGAGAATGGAGTTACTACCTCTAGTTACACCCTCAAGAAAATTGAAGCGTTTTATTCAAGTTTTGGGGAAATTGGAATAAAGCAAACCTATCCATACCGAAGAACGACTAGTTATTTTAAATTTTATATATGCGATTGTCCCAAATAGCCCCTATTCTAAAGACTTGACATGTCAGTTCATCGACACACATACTGCACAGTTGTTTGCAACTGACTGGTTTGGTCAACAAGAGCCAGAAAACAAGTAGAAAACGTTCTTGAGTGCTTGTCAGAACTTGTAGCAAGCGCTTGCTAGTCGAACAGGCTTTGTCTTTGATCGCACACGCTTGATACAATGTAAACTTTTCTCACGTCGGTTGGAGCTTGCATGCGCTTGCCAAAAAGCGCTTGTAACCCAGCTTTCTTTGTGAACGCACCCTTACTGCAGTAAACAGTTTATAGTTGCTCTCGTGTGAAAATGTTTTAAATATAATACTAGAGCTTTACGGACAAAAGAAACTACATACGTTGGTGCCTGACTTTATCGTCAATGTGGGCAAGTTCTTCATATGTTAGTCTATCATCCTGTACAACTTGCAAAACCTACTAAAAATTGAGTTTATAATTAAATAATTGTATAATAAATAATGATAAATTTATATAAATTTATTAGTAATAATAGACAGTCTATTGAAAGTAGCTTCCTGTCAAATTATTTTCATTCTTGAACACACAATCTACTGCTCTTTAGTATAACTGTTCATGTTTCTGATGAGGATTTAGAATACATTGTAACTAAAAGCTCCGTTTGTATTCTACTACTCACGATATTCGGCAGTTGCATTAAAATCATATAAATGTAAATTAGGTCATATAATCC
>NW_025778914.1:0-36485 GCF_021130785.1 Homalodisca vitripennis | reverse complement strand
ACTTGTTTGGTTTTCGTTTATATGTATTTACTTTTTGGGTGAATATTCAAACCTTATTTTAATTTGATTAGAGAAAATTCAATCTGCACAATTTTCTTTAGGGGTCCATTCCGTCCAGAAAGCCATTTTCAGAGTTTATACAATATCCTTTTTGTATGAAGAATTATAAAACCACAGCCAAGGGGTTACGGCATAATATATAAGCTAACAAACATATAAATGCCTAGTAGTTGCTTCTTGCTCATAATTTAAAAATTAAAAGTAACATTAGTTTAAAATGTAAACTCCACTTGTAATAAGAAAATAGGATTTGGGTAATTTTGTGATGTTTAAAAACATATGAGCTTATATTATAATACCACGCAATTGTTTAAGAAATATATTTTATCTGTTTAACATTTATCAAAACAATCGCAAATCAAAACACATAAATGCGGAAAACTAAGCAATTTAGAACCCTCTTTTAACCTACTTTACTCATTCCAACCTGACAAATCATGTAGTTGGATTATATAGAGTCAATCTCCACGCATTCTGTTAAAACATTCGGCAAAATATAGAATCATAATATTATTGGTATAGGTCTCAAAAACAACGATAACAACGTGACTCCATTTTTATTTTGGTAATTTTTACATTTATGTTGGTAAAACTTACCACTCTAAATATACCAACGCCTTCGAGCAAATACCGATGCCGTACTTGATTTAACTTATCGAACGGTTTGTGAGTGGCTTCACTGTCACATTATCAATTCAGAGACCATCCAATTTTATAAGTAATGCTTAGCAAAGATTTTACAGAAGAATGATTCTTTTCTTACAATATTATAAAAGAAAAGTTAAAATATGTATCTATGATATCAACAGAGATAAAAGAATAAAATGTGCCTTAAAAAATATATTTAATTGAACACAATTCGCATTGCTCAATGACGTGTGCGTAATTTAAACATTAAAATTTAGAGTTACTGCTAGTTTTGTTGATGTTGAACAATGATAATTAATCCGGTGTAGACTATGAAATATAACAAGATACGAGAAGGTGGAGAAGTTTGGGAAAAAAGGATGAGTTGGGCAGAGTAACTTTCCAGTTGAATGTGACCTTTGACACCTTACTTGTCATACAAGTTTTTTATTTACTGTGATATAGGTTCTACTTTTCTCCCCCATCACCCACACATTTTTAGTAGGGACAGTTTTGATTTCTCAATCATGAGTTCGTCTTTTATTTAAACTATCTCTTTGCAATAATAAAATATATGCTATTACTTTCTCGTCAATGTTATACGTTGTTGAAATGGCCAGTTTTTATAATTACAAATAAATATAATGATTAATGTGCTTTTCGTTTATTTCTAGGAAAATTAATACTTAAAATACTGACAACGTTTGTTAATAGTAGAATTTCGAAGAGTAGTACTCACCAATTCTCCCTAAATACACCTTAAATATAAAATTTATTCTTGATATACTGGACATATTCGTTCCTTATCGATTTAGGGAGGTTTAAAAACATAGTCTTAAATAAGATAATTAGGTTAGTATAACTACTTCATATACTCCGATAACTGCAGTGGGATATAGCAGTTTTTGCCCAATACCAACATTAAATTTCTTACTGGGGTTGAAATAATTTCAGACAGATTAAATTAAGAAAGTTCCCGGTTAATCGTTAAATCAGTCACTTTAACTATTAATTTCCTTTTAGGATAAGAAACTACTTCAACTTCAGTATTAGTAACTCCTAATTGATAGAAAGTTATATGGACCAAATTTAATAGTATTTATATCAGTTAGTATTGTTATTCAATTAAAGTTGTATGTTTTGGCGTCCTAATGCTGGCAGAAATATTAACACATATTTTTAAGATATTTACCACAAATATTCCCGTATAAATGAAATTAGTAAACTCCCTTATCAGTTAATGGAACATTTATGAGCTTCTCTCCAGTTTGCAATTCCTTTTGCTCGTAAATTCCAACATAGATGTTAGCGAGAACTGTAACCAAGACCTGGTCTCTAGACATACGTCAACGCAATGTTTGGCATTAGCTTATAGACTTGTCTTATATTACCTGCCAATATCATTTTTCCACCCTCGACTTCTCAAGAAAAGAATCATTTTGACATTACGATTCAGTCTTATGCATTACCTTGAGTCATGTTACAACTAGTTGTAGATGGAGCTTATACTGATTTACTGGTTAAATCAAGAAGATGGACCAATACAATATTTAAAATTACTAAAACGAATATTACAAAAATAACATTCTAAATTGATATAGTATTATACCAGTAATAATTTAATTGTATTTGCAAACTACGCCACACAGGACAAATTAATATTAAATCACATATTTAACTATAATAATCAATTTTAGTATTCTAAAATATAGCCTCGCTTACTCGATACTGAACGTGTAATCTCTTAATGCATCATCCCGACAGCGTACTTTGAGAGCCATAAAACAGTTTTATGTCATTCCATTTTACGGTTTTTTGAAAGTCATAAATCATAGTCATAAACTAGATTGAAGTTTTATAGACAGTTTAGCTTGAGTGTGGACTTTGTAGTATACGAAGTGTATCCATGCATTCTTTGACACAACAAAATACTACAACTGTTCAAACAGAATTTCTTTTTAGCTTTAAATCCAATATATATTTTTATTTCGTACATTTATGGGACACAAAGGTGTATGAGATAACTGCAAAAAAGATATTATAGAAATGATAACCTGTATATTCAAACATTTGTAACTGTACAGAATACACTAACGTCCTCTCCTCAGTTATTCACAAACTGAGTCTGATTTTAAGCGGTATTTCCTGTTTGGATAAAAGCATCCGGTTAAAACACATTAGTAAAAACCAAGCTTTTGTGGTAATTGTTTCCATTTTAAAGCTTAATGCGCTCTAGGTTGTTTAATTCCAACTTTTTTATTCAATGTATCTAAAAATTATACGATTATATTACTTCTAGAACAATAATATACCAGATTTGTCTAATGTTCACTATATAAAAAATTATAAATAAAAAGAATTATTGTTGATGAGCTTAGGCAGTAAAATTAATGTTTTAATTTCTAGTAAAACTAAAATATGATGTAACAGATGAAACTATATTAATTATATTATTTAAATTTATATTGATGTATGAACTCACTTTATAGGATGTTAGTCTGATAAGTTTTAAATGCCTATTAATCTCTCAATTTTATCTCGTTCACAAAGAGATTAAAGATTTCAATATTTTACCGATTTCTATTGTTATATTCCGGTTTCAATGTTTGCAAATCTCTAAATATATGCGGTAACAGAAGTAATGAATTAAAGATTTTTATAATAATACTTAGATGTTCTAGTTATACTTACATATAACGAGTGCCTTATTTTTGATTGCAGCCTTTATCGTGGCTCAAATCTTCATCGGACACTTAATTTTGGGAATTTTTTCATGCTTAATTCAGAATTCTATTCAAAGTTTCTAATGGTATCCCACATATATACCAGATACGCATGTTTAACAACTCAATAGGATGTTTACTATAGGCTGACGTAGTTTTGTATTTTACATTTAAAACCTTAATTAAGTCAATGAGTTGAAATATACTTTCAAGATAAGTTGAGTGAATAGATTTACATTGTTGCTATAAGGAATCCAGAGCATTTATTCATTTACGTAAACACGTTTTATTCATTCTTCATTCACGCCCAAAGGCATGCTCTGAATGTTACGAGACTATCCGATAATATGCTTTAATTAAATTATAGCAACATTCATACAGTTTAAGGTACAGTGTTTTAGAGACTGGGTGTTAGGCTGTATTATACATTAATATAGATAACATAAGTAGATTTCATATATTTTAGCCTTATCACTTGTTCATGTTGTTTTATCAGCTATTCCATTTATTTGCATTGATAAGTTCATCAGGGGATAATGGACCATTTTGATAAGCATAAAGCCTAAAACGACAAACGAGCACTTCTTCAAATGTATAAATTATATTTGTGTAAAAAGGTTGTCCTGTAATTAATCTTCAAATCAAATTTGGATTTACAATTCAGTTTTTATTATTATTTTTTATTATTTACAAAAAGTTTGCACAAACCGTAATACGTGATTTTTTTGTTTGGATTATTGTAGGAGAACATTTTGGTTGACTCTACAAACAAAAATTAGTGAATGTCTAATAATCTTTTGACTTTGAATTAACATACTTTATGGAGTTTTCAGTACCTATTTGGCTAAGAATTTGCAATTTATATCACTAGGGGGGCTGAAAAAATTAAATTTATGTATTTGTTCTTATAGAATTAAAAAAAAAAACAAACTCATCTATATATCTGAAATGCTCCATGCAGCTTAATTTATCACACATTTAAGATTGAGTTCGAGAACAGTGCATGAGATTTATTTTAGTTATAGTAAATGTTTTAATATTCAGCTTATGAGTAAACATAGTGACAACAAGGAAATTACAGAATAAATAAATAGATAAGCAGACTGAATAAAATCATGTGCAATTTTATATCATGTGACATAGACGTAAACATTGAGTTGAGCTTTGAAATTCAACCACAGTAAAGCATATAAGGGATTAAAGAATCTTTCACGAGTACGATGCTTTTACAATATTATTGAGAACCAATTAACTTTGTATATCAAACTAACAACATTGTAATTCTAAGTACAACGTTCACTACAACAAGTCAGTTGGAGGAACTATAAGTTCATAATCTGTTTTAACCATTAGGCTATATATATCATCTGAAATCTCATTAACAAATGATTTAAATGTTGCTATAACTCTTTTCACTAATGCTTATAATAGTTGTAACACACGTAACTCTAACTAACATAACTAACTAACATAAAACATAACTCTAACTAACATAAAAACTCACTCTTCCCCCTCTTTCTCTCTCTCTCTCTCTCTCTCTCTCTCTCTCTCTCTCTCTCTCTCTCTCTCTCTCTCTCTCTCTCTCTCTACACACACACGCACACACACACACGCACACACGCACGCACACGCACGCACGCACGCACACACACACACACACGCACACAAACACGCACACATGCGCTCGCGCGTTTATTATATATATATATATATATATATATATATATATAATATGTTATTAATTTTGAAATTAACTTTATAACTGATGTTAAACCCCGTACCAGTGGTGTCTTAATGTATGATTAAAATCAACTAAAGTTAATTCAAAACCAAATATCAAGAAATTATTCAACGATTCATGTTGCATTATAGTCATTATTTAGATCTCAGAGCTCTGTTACACTGAAAATGGAATGTAAAAAACTTGTACCTTACCGAGTAACCTTTCAAATGTTATATCATTTATTTAATTTTACGTGTTATCTTGAACATGTTTTCCAGAATACCCTACGATCACCGACTAAAAACTCCCGTTTCTAGCAATGATATAGTTTTGATACTACATAGAAATGTAAAAGCTACTAAATTAAAACATTTTCTACGTTTATGTTTAATTATAACTTAGCTGACTTATCTACCAATTTCCAAAATTTACAATCATCTTCCTATAACCAGTATTGCGTAATATGATAAAGGGTTAAATTGGTAGAACCGAAACGATTTATTTACGCCTTTGGTATTGTAACCTAACGAAAAATTTTATCCTTAAATTCTAAGCGAGCACAGTTGGCGTTGCTTTTATAAAGATGAGCCTATCACGAGTTTGGGGAAAGCCAACTTTTTAAACCGGGCTAACAACATTGTCATGCTAAGTATAATGTTGACTCCAGCTTAAAGAAGTTGGGGTGGATTTATAACTTTCATAATCTTTTCATCCACACTCTAGGTCAAAGATTTTAAAATAGCCTATTTTATTGAAAGGAAAGAGTGTAGGTGAAAAAAACGTTAGTTATAGTTCTAAAGTAAAGGTTTGGTTTTCAATCGCTTCGTTTAATCACTTATATACATGACTTTTACACGCATTTTTATTGGAACTGGTAGTTTAATTACATTTACTATACTGTAGTATACTCTATTTTATTACCATAAAAAGAAAGATTTATATATACAGAATATTTAATCTTAAAATCGTTTTTTTTTTAATTTTATACTACATGTGCGTATAAAAACTTTTATATTTACACCTCTCTACGACATTATTAACTTATCTGAGTGATTTTTATAATATATTATAAACTTTATATTAGACAAATAAGCCATTTTTTTATATTTTTTTGTACTTCTTGATATAATAATAATAATAATAATATTTATTTTATTTCCCCATATTTACAATAGTAATTCAAAACATTTGTGGAAAATTACAGTCACCTTTATCCAGTACATGGTGACTAAATTAAAACTAATATTAAAGTAATAACAAAATAAAGATGTCTTAACTGTCTAGTCTTCAAACAAAAACACTGTAACAGGCAGCTCCTGTGACGAATAACAATAGGGTTCTTATCACAAGGACGGAATTCACACTGATAGGAATGGACTCATGAACCTAATTCTAATGTATTTTTACCGTAACAGAACATCAATACTTGTAGCATCAAATAGCCAATATTTTAGTTTATTAGAAAAGGAAACCAAAGTATTACAACTTTTAATTTCCTGTGGCAAACGATTGAAACTTTTTGGGCCTAAGTAGAGAAAAGTTTTTGAAAAAAATGATTTATTCACCCTCGGTCTTACAAAATGGCGATTTACTACATTTCTAGTTTGATAGAATAAATGTTCTGTCCCCCGGTTGCCACTCCTCTTATAAAAAGCCCGAAGAACTTTGAATATGAACAAATTATTTATTGTTAAAATATTTAGTTGTTTGAAAAGCTTATCCGTATGATCTCTTCTGCGTTTGAAGCAAATGATACGAATAATATATATTTTTGAGTCACATTTAACTTGTTCAATAAGTTGTCAAAAGCAGATCCCCAGAATTCAATTCCGTATTGTAACCGTGAATGTATTAGTGCAAAATATATCGTTCTTAAAAAATGCGTGTCACATACATTTCTTAAAAAATAAAATGATCGAATAGACTTTCGCAATTCAGTATTCAATGCATTGACTTGAGCTTTCCACGATACTCTATTATCTAACAATATTCCTAAATATTTAATTTCGTTAACTTGTTCAATTAAATCGCAATTACAGTTCAAAGTATTTTGACAGTTGTGATACTTGATTTGATCATAAAAAGTATATCCAACTAAATCAAAATTTAGTAATTTGGTTTTATTTGCATTGACTAACATAGAATTTGAATCGCACCATGATTTAAGTAATAGTAAATCATGATCTATAAAAGCCCGTATTTCATTCCAACTGTCGGCTGAATAAACAAATACGATGTCATCCGCAAATGCAATTACTTCTCCTTTAAACGGTAATAATAAAAGGTCGTTAATGAAAACTGCAAACAAGTCGGCGGAAAGTACAGATCCCTGCGGTATGCCAATGTCTACAGACCTCTCATCGCTTAGAGCCTTAATAATACGCACTTGTTGTTTGCGTCCTGTAAGGTATGAGGAGAACCAACCAAGCGCAGCCCCTCTCACTCCAACTGCCTCCAATTTTATTAATAAATTGTCATGACTAACCAAGTCAAAGGCCTTTGTAAAGTCAATAAAAAGGCCTGACACTTTTTTATTGGAGTTTAAACTGTGATTAACTATTGTCATGAGAGCTCTTATAGCATCTTCCGTACTGTTTCCCTTTCTAAAACCAAACTGTTTAGGAGATAGAATATTGTTTATTTCTAAAAAATCTAGTAATCTTTTCCTCATAGCTTTTTCAAAAAGCTTGGAAAATATAGAAAGCAAGGAGACAGGACGGTATTGCTCAACAGATTCAGGATCACCTCTTTTAAAAATGGGCACTATAATAGCGTGTTTTAGTCTATTTGGAAATAATCCATTAATAAAACTTATATTAACTAATTTTGCTAATGTCTCGGCTATTAAATGAATATTTTTCTTAACAGTAAGTATATTAATATTATCAAATCCAGATGATCCCTTGCTTGCCATTCCATTTACAATATCAATTATTTCTAACGAGTCTACTGGCCTGAGATACAGTGAGTTTCACTTGCCTATTTATTATTCTTATATCTAAAAATAGTATTGAAATTGGTATTATTACGTGCAACCCTAGTAAAATATTCAATAAATTGATTTGCAATTTCGTGTTCATTGACAATTACCTGACCTGAACTAGTTTTAATCCTATGAATTGATTTCTGTTGCTGGCCAGTCATTTCTCATTGAAAATTGCATTGTCTAAAGTTGAGTAATAAACACTGTCACTTATTATATCATCCATCAATCAAATCTATATTAACTCGGATAATTACTTCCTTACATGTCAATAAACTACACTTCCAGGTAATACATTTAAAAATTATTTCAAAACATCAACAATATTCGTTACCCAATAGTATTATCATTAGTAATAACAAGGATAAACAATATCAGTAGCTTTACAATAATCAATAACTGAGCATTTCAATTAGCCCCAATAGACATAGGTAAATATAATACTAAAGTACTTACGCCCTTAAATAAATTATGAATTTAACGATACTTTCTCCCACTGACAACAGTTGTACATTGACCTAATGTTTAATCAGCTCCTACTAAAGCACTATATTTACTGTGAATATACTTCTAATACTGCAAACTTATAATACTGCAACACTGTTTGCAAGATATACTGTATAAATTTACCTGTAACATCAATAATATTAGTTACCCAACCGTAATATCGTCCGCAACAACAAGGACAATAACTATCAGCAGTGCTACAATAAACATTTACTGTGCATTTAAAAATTTGCCCAAAATAAATATAAGTAAATATGATACGCAAGAAAATTAAATTATGAATAAAACAAAACTTTTTTCCACTGATAACAGTTGTATATAAATTTTCCCGCTAAATTAATGTTTAAATCCTTAGGTTTTGGTATGAAATTCAAAAGGGACATAGTCCATATAATTTTCTATCAATAAAAGAACCTCTTTGTCTATTTGAAAAATTAAATATATTAACAATGCCAGCTTTTTTCCTGTGAATTGTTAATTCATAGTTATTAAAGGTATCTTAATATATTTCCCTATTCACAAAACTTTTAGTCATAACATTTCAGCAATTTGTTTTATTTAGTTTTTATATATTTGAATAACAAAAATTTCTTTTGCGAAGTAAAATCTGTTATAAAACGGATATCATATTGATAAATCTTTATTCCTGTGGCCATACAAAATTTGCTGGACTTGTTTACTTGTTATAAGGTAATTATTTATCCTTATGTTAGTACACTTACAAAGACTTAATAAGATAATATTACAGCTAAGACCTTTAAGAACGTTAGTTTATTCCCGGTAAGAGGCAATTTTCGTTATTTCACTAAATGTTATTAAATTAAAGTAATTATATCTTCATTTCAATAGCTTAACACATTTTATAATTTAATTAAGCACATTTAACGCCACATGTGTAAAGAATATACAAAGTACGATTTTAATTAATTCCACTTTGTACAATTAGTTTTGGGTTGATGACATTCGTAATTGTATACATATATATATACACCCTGTATATATATATATATATATATATATATATTTTACCATAATAGTTTACTTGTAGTTCTGTAACGTCCATGTAGTAGAATTCTGATACTCACAAACAAACAATATTCTTTCGTCATTCACCATAATCAAGTCTCCTTAGCTTCCATGTGATCCTGTCATGAGCAATTAATTTAATAGGACTAAGCAAAGGTCAAGATCATAACGGCACCTCTGGGAAATATACTGGACTCGTTGACTCGGGACTCTTTTACATCTGCGGTACATACAAAAAAGACAATTTGTTTTTAAATCTGCTGTCTGATATCTTTTTAGGTGGCTTACTAACTGTAACTTTACTATAAACAAGCCATACTATAAACAAGCCAAAAAGTGTTGTGTCATGTGCAAGTCGGAAATTAGAACATCAAACGTTGATGTTAAGTCTATGCCAAAACATACACAAAGTAAATTATCACTAATTATGGCTGCAGTATAATAAGCGGCTATCACGACAATCGAATCATAATTAATTATCAATTATAAACATCAATAATATTGAATACAACCCTTTTAATTTCAATTGCATACTGAAAAAGCTAGTGACTTATTGTTTGCTGTTGTATTTTGTTTCTTGTAGTGAGTTGCTAATAATTTTACTACCCTAAAATTGAGTTTACTGCGATATAGTAATTAAAATAAGTTGAAAGTAATAATCATGTTTGGAAATTGATTAAAAGTGAAATTATTTTTTTTGGTTATTGACTAATCGCGGGAAGAACAATAACAGTGCACATGTGTTCCTTGTTACACAAGTAATCAGACACGTTATCCTTGAAATTAGATAAATTTAAGTAAATGTTATAGTATTTTTTGTAATATTATAAGAAAATCAAAAGCGTACATAGTAAAGTTTCGGTAATAGATTAATTTTAAAGTTAAAAACCAGTAGAAATGTATTGTTCTTTAAAATATGTATATTAAGTTATTCGGTCCTAAATATCGTTTTATGTCATCAGTAATTATTAGATGGTCATGAATATCATCGCTTATTATACTGCACTCATAATTAGTGCTAATTTACCATGTGAATCGTTGGTTATTAACCTGGTAAAACTATCAGATAGCAGATTTCGAAAGGAATTTTCTTTTATTGTATGTAACATTGGTAGTAAATGTCAGAAATAATCATTTCATCTTCTATGTACTACGACTTGGGATCACCTCAGTGCTCATATAACTATGAAGCAACAAATTAAATACATTATTCGCTATGAAAATTACTTAATATGGAACATCATTAGTTTATATCCAGCAGCGTTATTAAATATCTTAGGACACTTAGCAGAGTAGTACTGTTTCAAACTTGATACTTATTGTTAGAAGTTAGTTCACTAACTGCGTCATAGTTTAATATGTAGGAGTAACCTTATTAAATTTCAGCATGCATCAATAAACTATTTCAATAAATAGTTTACACTTCAAAATGGGAGTTATTACTGATATAAAAAAACACAGGCAATAATTAAGAAGGTTTTAGTAAACGTTGTGTAATAAAAAGGTAGCAGTACAGCTGAGGCTGTATGAAAATTGCTAAGTGGAAAGCTAATTTCATTGTTAGAAATTCGCAAGTAAAAGTTACGGTAAATTATTATGGTAATTCTCAGTTATTTTACACGCTAATTTATCCAGTGATGTTCCAGTTGTCATTACGGTAACACGAAAAATCAATTTTAAAATTTTAGCTGACACTCTGCCATTGAATATGAGAATAATACAAATATCTAAACATGTAAGTCCAACATGTGATCGTGCACCACTTATCCAACATCCAATAGGTAACAGTATATCTGTAATTTATTAGAAAACGGTACTAACTTTATATCTCTGGTCTTTACTTTTGGTTCTTTTAGAATGTTACTTGACCATACCTCAATATACAACATATAAATATTTAAACAAATTACAAAAACGGTAATATAAACTACTATACAAGTATAATCAACATTCTTTAAATCGGAATAAAGTCCTGTATCAGGTTACCGTACAATAAAAGTGGAAATTAAATACAACTTTTTATAATAAACGAATTCGAAAAGGCGTAAACTGTTAAGAAACTTGTTATAATATTAGTATAAAAGAATGAAATATTTATAAAATGTATACAATATTAACAGTTTTGAGTACACATTTCCCACAGTAATGCAAAAGACAAAAGTTTTAATTTAGTCCGGTTTATGGCGCTGAAATATTACTGCACTATTAAATATTAAATTTTGCAGGGCGTATTTATCCAGATAAAATACCATTTAAAATTGTCACGATGAATGCCATTAACAGGGTTGGTGGCCTGGTTAAAAATCTACGAATTATTTTGCGAATAACCACAGTGTGTTGAACAGTTAATTTAAAGGATGACATTAATTCAGGTGATATTTTGGCAAATTAAAATGAATCTTAACAATTATATACGTTATTCCGTGCAATCTTAAAATTTTACTATAGTTTGATGAATTTAGACCATTTAACTCAATATCATTAGGGTTTAGATAGTTGGAAAAGGTCATATCAATATTTAACTTGCTAAAATATTATGATTAATTGAGTTCTTGCTCTATTTGTATCCTTAATTAAAAACAAATTTGCTCCATACTTTAGTCTTCACAGATGATGTTAGGTATTTTAATTTGGATTCTATGCAGTATTTTGCTAACCTCAAATTTATATGGAACAATAAAGTGAAGGGAAAGAATAAATGTTTAAACATTAATACATTATACGTATAAACTAAGGAAATCTTTATAAAATATTGAGCGATATACAAGTTTAAGGCATTCATCTTGTAATAAAATTATAAACTCGTATATTTTACGTTACCTCAGTAATAATGTACTGGTACTTAAATAAGACATTTTAGATTTAATTAAGATAAAGGTGAATATTTCAAATTACTTCGTTTATTCACGTTTCAAATTGATATTTAGGAAATTAAAATGTACGTACGATAAGTTTATTTGCACTTAAAATAAAAAGTTCTAATTAGTAATTTCATTAAATATTGTTTCTTCAGCAGTTAATATAGAATTAAAATTGTTTTCTGCCTGAAGTATTTTGTAACGATACAGTCTAAAAGGATAAAAATATTTTTATTTGTCAATACTATTTCACATGATTATTTTTAGGAGTGTTATAGACATAGGTATTAGGAAATTTGAGTCCAAAATTTTAAATTTATGCCTTTGTATTTTGTATAAGATGTGACGAAGGCTCGTGAAGCCGTAGAGTAGGATTTATATAATGAGAAGCACACAAATAGCAATTAGTTACTCAAACAGCGGTAGTTAATGCACAAATATCAGTTAATTTGCAACCCAGTGGTGCCAATGACCAACTAATAAAAATGTATTTAACAACTAATTCCAACAGAGTTGAAAGAACTGTATTAGTTTTAACAATTTCGATTTAAAATATTTTATAAATTTATCCATGAATGCTTTTAACATAATACCAGTTTGTATAAAAAGTAATTACGTGATTACAAAGAATAAGTTTAAAAACATGTTATGCTCTTATTTTTGCAGATTATAAACACAAAACTGTGTTTTAAACGCTCAATGAGGACGGTAATTGCTCTAATACTTAATAAACATAAACAATGAAATGAAAAAAATATACGAAATACTGCTTTGGTTCAAAGTTTCATCCAAAGCATGCAAGCGGACCTGCAAATGTCGAGCATTTTAATGGAAGAGCAACGTCTATTGAAAGATTTACAATGAAAACTCCCATACTGTCACTTAGTAGCATACTTTGGCAAACCTTATTTCCATAACGGATTTTATTTTTTACTGCTTTAAAAAAATATTTAGATATTCATATTAAGTTCCATGTACATTATCAAATGTTAATACCCATAATGTGTTCCATAAGGTAGAGGCTTTGGCAGTGCAAATTACTTTTTAACCTATTGCTATTTTAAAATAAATATTCATCGTTATTTTATGTTAACGTGCTACATTTAATCGTTACTAAAATTCGAGACAAAATATTGTAATCATAGTCACCCAGTATTGACTAAATGACTATTTATGAATAAATAACAATTATCTGTGTAACTGTGTTCGTTTCTATAAAATTTGCAATTGTTATTTTTAACCTAATAAAATTTTATCACTTAGATTTAAATTCATTCGACTAATTGCTGTGAATTTCTATGTACATAAACCTTTTTAAATGAGGTCCGTTTTATTTTGGTTGAATTTGAGACATGATTTAATATGAAATGTATAAATATATTGTTTAATTGTTTTAACGATGGAAGGGTTGTGAAGAACATATGGTATTTTAAAAACCAACACAGTGACGTCATGCTTAGGGATCTGCAATGTGATCTTTTCATCACTTAATTAAGTAACTATTTAAAGACTAACAATTATGTTGACGTAAACAATTCATATCATACCAATCGTTATTACACACAAAAATCTTAAAACATAGCAAAAATGTGGCGGAATGAATTGCTGACAAGCTATCTATAAAACATCCACTTACTTAGAATAACACCAACTTAGTTATGGTGAAAACACCGACCTAAAGAGAATGATCTGTTTAAAGCACAGCCTAGCGACCATCTGATATCTGAAACTGTCACTGAGGGAGTAAACCAGTCAGACTATTATCTAGTTTAGGTGCCTCAGATGGAAAAACTATGTAAATAGTTTTTTAGATTTGTTGCTTCGTTGCCGATTTGTTGGATATCTAAAGACGAATGTGGAGTCCAGGTTACAGGAGTCAAGTATGTGTCAGATATCGAACACTGCTTTAGGAGGTGGATGGAATGGAGCTGGACTTGGCATTTGCGTTAACACTAAAATATTATGAACAGAGAACAAAGGTCACAATATGTTGCTAGTGACATCAACCCAAGTAGTCGATAGTAAATGGTAATCGTCAAGATACAAAATGGCAACAAGCACATTTCTTTTGAGTGTTTCACAATTTTGTTTGTGTTGGTTTCGAAATCGTCTTTACGCCGTTGTTCTACAGGTAAAGGTTTAGAGAGGGATTCCTAGCCCTATATTAACCTAATTTTAGTCTACGTTTTTTGTTATATATCCTCATGATGAAGGTATAACATTGCATAGCTCTGTTATCGTTTTTTGTTACTTAACGATTGTAGAAGTGCTAAAAATATTATTATTTTCATATATTTATATAAAATATTATATAGTATTTTATATCAAACCGTCCTGTATAATAATGTAATAAAGAAAACCCCTTAAATATTTCAACAGGATATTCATATATTTTCCAAAATGAACAATTTCTAAAGAAAGGAACGACGGAACCATCAAATTTACATTAGATATATAAGATTTTAGGGCTGTGTGTTTAATACATACATCACACTAATTGGATAATGGGTGACCTCGTTAACGTTAATGTAGTGATTGAATGATTAATTACAGATTAGACTGTACTATCAAGTGAGGTCAAGTTTGTATAGTACCTACTAATTAGATGGTTTCCTTCATTAAAGTTTTGTTTTAATAATGCAACTAACGGTTCTTGGACTGTCAAATAAAGAAAAGTTCCATCTGTCATCTCTTTATATATCAAAGAATGGACTCATAAATGTATTTCTATTTATCGACATTTTAGATAGTTTATTTTTGATTGATTATAAATATTACCCTTTTTTAAGTCTATATCGAATAAAAACAGTACGGTATGCCTGCATAGATACATATAACATTTGAATAGTAATGTTGTACCAGAGATTTTCCAGAACGTTTTGAATAATGCATTTTAATTATTTTTGAACAATATTTATTTATTTAAATAAAGAAAATATAAATGAAAATTATTATACATTTTACATTTTAGTAGTAATGCATCTTGACATCATCATTACAAGATGACAATTACTATAATGTGAAATGTACATGTATTTAGACTAAGACGTAACTGAAATTTTGCTAAAGATTAAGTAGGCTGAGGTTACAAACAAAAAATGAAGTGATATAAGCATGGACCATATGTATGTAAGTTCAACAGCTGCCCGGTTAAAGTGGCCGTTTGGAAGCAAAGTCGGTTAAGGTAATCTCCATGTCAAGATTAGATGCCTCTAACCTTCAAAATTCGTGGCAGGCGCCCTCAGTGTGAACATAAACCACAAATATTAGGGGAGTTTAGAAGGTATAAATAAAATACATCAATGTTAATGGGTTTATTACAACCACAATTGGCTATCCAAGACCAAATTTTGTTAGGGTTGTTTCTTAACGTTTTCTGGATTTATTGTAATATGTAGCGAATTTCCTCAACTTATGATGCTTATTTGTATTATTAAGTTTGAACCGTTTTGTTTATATTTTTGCCAAATAAGTTTTTGTAATATCATAAGTCATAAATATCATTAATTTTCTATGACTTGTTTTATTTGTTTGTAAATTAAGAAATCTAATAGTTAAAGATTAATACTAAAGTCATTATTAGTTTTAACTTTAACAATACTTTTATTTAACAATTGAAAAATACATTTGACACACAGTAAAGTGAAGGATATTCACTTTCTTATTCACTCAACTCGATTGGACCACAAAACAAGAGAGCGATGAACCGCACACGATAAAACGCAACCGAGCGGAAATGATTCCTTTACTCTGTTCTCTTACCGTTAATATATTTAAAATGCATTCAAAATTACAAGTTATAAATAGTATATCTACAAATTTAATTTTCACCTGTTTATAATGACTCACGATTTAGTTCCAAGATAGGAGAATATCTAGCTATTTGCTAACATTATTCATAATAAGGTTAATATTTGTTGTATTGGAACAAAAACCTGATTTTCTTTAAACTTTTTTGTTTTAAGAAACAACTCGTCGTTACACGCTACTTAAAATCAAATTTCGTAGTCTTTGCAAATGTAGTCTTTTTTCGTATCTTCTTTTCTATGTTTCCTTTATCAAGAAATAATATACAGGGTGTTCTGAAAAAAGGTGCCCATAAGTCAGGGCGTGATTCCTCACATCAAAATAAGAAAAAAAGGTCTAATTAACATAGGTCCGAAAATGCTTAGTTACCAAGTTATACAGGGTGAAAGATTTCGTCTGAATTTCAGTTCCCCTGCTGCAACGAAGCCCTACGGGTATTTGTTGGCTGTTAATTAAGATGTACAATTTAGCGTACTTTATGTAAAATGAACTGAAAAATTGAATAAAACCGTTTCCAGACCTGTAGCTACAGTAATTTTTAAGATATGTGACGAAATACGCGAAACTTGGTTCCGAAAAACAAGTTACATTTAGGTTTGAAGCAGATTTACTATGTTAAATGTACAATAAACACAAAATATTTTTTCACGGTACTTGTAGAAAATTTAATTTCGAAGAGAAAGATGTAAAATAAGTCTATAATAGACAAACGCAAACTTTAAAAAATAATCCTTAATTACATACAAAACGCATGAAAAATAGACAAAATCTGTTAAGCTCTCTACAAATGTAATATTGAAATTAAAACAGCTGTTTTATTAAAATATTTGATTTGAGAAACAAAATAATTTCTATTTAAAACATATGTTTTAACAATGTAACATTGTTTATAATAATTTAAATAAACATTACAAGCAGCTATTTTTCCATTGCTCATTAAGTGCGTGTGTTGATCTGTACTTTAATACAAGTTAGTGCGAGTGCCGTTGAAGTTAATTTTTGATAGCTAATAATATCTTATTCATCATGGCAGGTAATATGAATATTATGTACACTAATGGTGAAATGGCAGATATGCATTTAATGTACGGTCTTGCACATTGCAACAGTCGTCAGGCTAGACGACTCTATCAGGAACATTTTCCTCATAGACAGTTACCGACTCATAAAATGTTTTCTTCCATTCATAGAAGGCTAAGCGAGACGGGAACCTTTAAATCTGGAAAAGTTGGTAGATCAGGACGGCCACGTACAACGTGTACAGCTGAATTGGAGGAGGGCGTGTTGGACGAAATAGAGAATCATCCTGGAAGAAGTACTAGAGAACTAGCCTTGGATTTCGGTGTTAGTAATTCAATTGTCTGGAAGATTTTACACGAGCAGCAGTTGCATTCTTATCACTATCAAAGGGTCCAGGCTCTTTTGCCTCGAGATTACTTTCCTCGTGTTCAGCTATGCCAATGGCTTATCCAAAGGTGCAGAAATCCACATTTTTTAAATTACATTATCTTTACTGATGAAGCAAAATTTTCAAGAATGGCTATTCTTAACACCCACAATACTCACATGTGGGCAATTGAAAATCCACGTGCTATTTCAGAGAACCGTCACCAATATCAGTTTTCTATAAACGTATGGGCTGCTATTCTGGGTGATAAAATTTTTATTAGTTTTTTACCTGATACGCTCAATGGTGAAAATTATTTACATTTCTTGACGACTAATCTGAATGAGTTACTCGAAGATGTGCCACTATACACACGCAACAACATGTGGTTCATGCAGGATGGAGCTCCAGCTCATTACACATTACAAGTAAGAGAATTTTTAAATGAAGCATATCCAAACAGATGGATTGGTCGAGGAGCCCCCAGTAGCATGGCCTGCAAGGTCACCTGACCTCAATCCTCTAGACTTTTTCTTATGGGGACATTTAAAGACGCTTGTCTACGACTCGCCTGTGGATACCATAGAAGAGTTGCGAATAAGGATTGTTAACGGGATTCAAAGGATACGTGAGACACCTGGGATCTTCGAAAGAGTTCGGCAGTCTATGAGAAGACGGCTGGATGCTTGTATTTTGAATGAGGGGAAACATTTTGAACATCTACTGTGATGTGGTTAGTTTTTTAGGACAAGTGTAACTTTTTTGTTGAATGATAATTCAGATAACTTTTTTATGTATGATAATGTATGATTGTTAAAAAATATTTACTTGATAAAAAATAATAGTAACTCATTAATTTGTTTTAATAAAACAGCTGTTTTAATTTCAATATTACATTTGTAGAGAGCTTAACAGATTTTGTCTATTTTTCATGCGTTTTGTATGTAATTAAGGATTATTTTTTAAAGTTTGCGTTTGTCTATTATAGACTTATTTTACATCTTTCTCTTCGAAATTAAATTTTCTACAAGTAACGTGAAAAAATATTTTGTGTTTATTGTACATTTAACATAGTAAATCTGCTTCAAACCTAAATGTAACTTGTTTTTCGGGACCAAGTTTCGCGTATTTCGTCACATATCTTAAAAATTACTGTAGCTACAGGTCTGGAAACGGTTTTATTCAATTTTTCAGTTCATTTTACATAAAGTACGCTAAATTGTACATCTTAATTAACAGCCAACAAATACCCGTAGGGCTTCGTTGCAGCAGGGGAACTGAAATTCAGACGAAATCTTTCACCCTGTATAACTTGGTAACTAAGCATTTTCGGACCTATGTTAATTAGACCTTTTTTTCTTATTTTGATGTGAGGAATCACGCCCTGACTTATGGGCACCTTTTTTCAGAACACCCTGTATAACATATAAATTTACCACCACAATATGTCTAATTTCGACAATTTTAATTTAATTCGTCTTATATATATCTGTGCGTTACACTGATCCATGTAAATTATGTATATAAGCAAGTCTGAAAAACCAATTTCTATCAAAAGACAAAAAAAGATATATTTTATAACAAACTTTAATTTTACAGCAAATGCTGGATATTAAATTTGTCTTTGGCATTTGCATTACAGTTTTAACCGTGATTTGTATACTTAATGTGTGCTCAAATGTGGTAACTTAATTTTGAAGAAAACGTCATCTTTCTATTAGGATTTTATCTCACACTGTGCTCAACATCATTTGCAGAAAAGGTTAAATAATATTTGCTCTTTCAATAAAGCTTAATTTAAATAATACAAAATAGTAGTTAAATAGATTAATCAGATAGTATTCCGGTCATAAACCCATTTTTATACAAAAAAGTACATTAAATTTAAGAGGTTATTTCTACTATAATATTCATCAAATTTATGGACCAATATGGGATTTTTCACAATTTCAGAGTAAATTTTAATGAATAAGCGAGGTAGTACTTTATTAAATTTCATTTAATAATGTGTTATTTAACGTAGAAAAAATATTTTTTAACTTTAAACAGTTATAAATTTAAAAAGCCCGAAATATGCTTATAGACATTTACTGTTATATTCTTAATAGCTACAGTGATGGAGATTCTTGTCACAGTGATGGAGATTAAAGTCTACTCTAGAATGTGCTCTATCAAAGATACCACAAAATGGGAAACTGAGGGAACTAAATTTCAGTAAATAGGGAACTTAAGAAACAGTTCATAACTATTCTTGTTGTCTTACTTGTAACATCAATGGCTTCTCATTATATGGGTTTTAAAATTAAAATTCATTTAAATTTAACACTGTAGATTTACTGTTATTAACATCTTTGAATCACTCACTTTCAAATTCATATCGATTAGTAATGGTAATTTTAAACTATCTTTTAATGACTCTTTTGGGTCTTGTAAAATATACAGACAAAATGTCTTATCTTTAATACTTATTTGCTTTGAATATATTCCCTAAATCAAACACATTAGCAAAATGATTTTAATATAATTTTAGACAAAGTCCATCCTTGTGTAATTAAAGTAAACAAGTCAAAATTCAATGCAAATGATATATCAAATTACCACGTACAACCACAACAATCACTTAGATAACAGTAACTCGTCGTCGGTCCATAAGTTCTAAATTATCTGCACTTCGATGTAACAAACAAGCACGTTGGTTTATCCATGTTGTATAATAGTCCCTGCAAACTAATATATATAATGATAAAAGAAAATGATTTTTTCGTTTTAAAACCCCAATATTTGTCTGAAATAGCATATCCATAAACCTACAGCACATAATTTTCTACAACTTTTTAAATTAAGTTATTTAGGAGTTTTATTTACATGCACAAAATTTACACTACGGGAATATGTACCAAATAGAAAGCGCTGGAAACTTTCATTAGGGAAATTAATTTCGACTTGATTATATATTCAAAAAAATTATGGTTGCCTGTAAAGTCGGTTTTACGGGCGAAGATTTTACGTGACAACGTCTTTTTCTCGGTAGAATATTTATTGATATGAATATTATTAAATTGCACAATAGGGAACAAGGAATTGAATGAAAATAAGAATTGCACAAATTTTAACTATAGAAATATATTTTGTTTACTAAAACATTGTACATAATTTGAAAATTAATTAAAATTTGTTATTGTAAATGGTAAAGTTGAATAAAACATTTACTAAAATTGGAATTTGAAATTCTTGCTAAACACAGTTAAATTCTAACTCCGCGCGTGGTGATTGGTCGGTTTAGTTCGTTTTGTTTGGTCGCACTGTTATGACAGGTTAGAGGTTATAATTTGTTATTTTAAATGTTTGACTAGCAATACGCGCTGTTTCATCTCAATCGACTGAATTACGATTGATTGCAGAGTGATTTAAACTAATAATTTACTTAACACTATCAACATTTGTCAATAGTATGACATAACCTATAAACTCAGTTTCTCAAATTTTGTGTCAATCTAACAATTAATCAATCAATCATAGTTTACGATAATGAAATATCAGTGTACAATTATTTACCTTTATTGTTGTAGTTGTTGTAAATGACGAATCTAAGCACTCCACATTTTCACGAATAAAAACATAGTTATCTGCTTTATCCCGTGCGGCGGACCCCCAGTTATCTGCTTTATCCCGTGCGGCGGACCCACTGGACGGGCATCGTAACGTTACCGGGCGTTACACTTTTTCATGAGTGACTCCGAGCCGCAACCTAATTTAAGACGTTGTCACGTCAAAAATTCATGAAAACTGAAATTATATCCTATCAATACTAGCACATAAACTTAAGAATTTGGACAAACTACTGCCATTTGAATCTAAATTTCTTCTATACACATTAATCTTTATGGACCTTCCAAAATGTAGGGTATTTTCATAAAATAATAATTCGTATATATTTACTACGAAAATTTAAATGGACGATAATAAGCTCTGGATATATTTATAGACTGTCTTGGACGGGTTTTCGTCTAGTTTCATAAAACTGAGAAGCTTTTAGCGAAGAACAACGCAAAGTAAGTTTATCCATGATTTTATAGTCTTACCTCTTTGCAGGAAACAAGATCTCATCATAAATTGATATTTATGACACTTTAACGATACAAATATAAATAAACATAAAGTTTAAGATTTGTGGTCTTTCTTGAAAACGCGCAAAAGTGTATTGGTCTGCTAACAAAGATATTTTCATTAAAGTTTTTAATGTTGATACATTTTTTTTTTTAAATTTGTACAGCTTTTTTATACGAAAAAGTGTCCGAATTTATTTAATATACATTTTTTTATTACAGAATACAATTAAAATGTGTGTAGTACAAGTTGTTTCTTACTATTTTAATACTAGACGAATAATGAATTAAAATATTATAGAGATAAAATATTAACACACCTAAATTTTTATAATTGTTCACCATATTCCACGTAGAGTTAAAACATTATCATGGAGTACACGATATTTTCTTTCTTTCATGGTAACAGAAAAGCTATTTTCATAAGCTGATAAGTCTATCCAAAGTATAAGATTTACAAGAGAAGCTATTATGTTAATGTCTGGAGATATAGCAAATTTTCATGTACACCGAATAGTTTGGCCTCTATCTTACTCTTGGTGTGCATGCAGATTATCTCAATCCTACATTTAAATTTAAGAACTATGATATTCGTACATTAATTTAAACAGTATTTATGTTAAGCAGGATTCTGTAATTTTAAATTATATCGCGGACCCTTTATATTAAGTCGTATGTTTTCAAGAATAAGGGTTATGGACTTCTATAAGTAGGCTCCGGGTTTTTATTTCACACAAGAGCTCTAATCATTTGCAGCTATCATAGAAATACAAGTATTAAAGTAGTAATACAAGACCAAATGTCTTTACCACGTAGTAATTCGTTGAGCATTACTTGCCTTCAAAGAATAATTATGTACAATTAAAAAATCTTTTAGTTCATAAATATCATTTAGACACCTATTCTAATACCTATTTAATCCAGGAAATTCTTAGATAGATGGGTTACATACAAGCGGTTATATATCGTAGTTGTTACGAGCTTGTAACAGGCTCTTAAGCCATGTTTAACTAGTAGTTAATCCATGGGTTTCAGTTAAACCACAGACTCAACACAGCTGTTCAACACTAACTACAAAGACATATCCTCTGAGGTTATAATGAGTCGCCTTCCTATTTTGATAAGTTCTTTGGTTGAAAAATCCATTATTTTATTTTAGATTACTGTGATGAGGATTAAACTTCTCATATATCCTTAAAATATATCCTCATTTTTCATAAAAATTTTGCGTACGAGAAACAAAGATATAAGTTGCTTGACTATTTCCTTTATGCACTATAACATTATTAAAGTGTGGTTAAAGCAACTTCTACAGACTACTCTGAATTTCTTAATTTCTGTGTCAATTTCTAAGCTATAATTCTAAAATTCCTCACAATAATTCTAGATTTGTATACAGTTTTGGTTTACGAGATTGTGCTACTTATTTTTTAATTAAAAAAATGTAGGTATGTACCGGTACTAATGTAAAGAGGTAGGTTTAGTCCACATAAAATTTAGAATGTAACAGGATTTACTGAAGTTTTAAGCGACATCTTTAAATATGTAGATCATATCGTTATCGAATCATTTATAGTATATTATAATCATATAAAATTTATTATTTATCATATATAAAGGAAACAAATTATATTAGGTCTTAAGTTATGGGCTTAACTGACCTCATACATATTCTGTTCGGAGACATGATTCGTCATTCAAATAACATTTTTCCACGTACAAGCATAATTTCATGCCAGGTTCAAAATATTATAAATAGCTAAATTTTTTTTAGATATCGGACTGAATACAGCCCACGCGTCTTTAATCATAGTCAGATTTTAATCATAAGCCGTTCACTGTATTACAAATAACTACAAACGATTTTTAAGAAGTTATATTCATTGGACCGTAGCCGTAACCTCTAGGGCTTCTAGGCAGCCTAAAATACCTACATGAGCACATGAGAAAATTAATATAAAAGCTATTGCAAGTTACAGATATCCACAAAACATAAAGTAACCCAACCCTTAAGGAATGTATTTACGCAATATAGTATAAGCATAAAAAATAAGAATAGGTTTTTCTAAGTTCTAAGTTTCCAAATCAAAGCTACCAGTCACACGTATGTCAGTGAAATAATTAGATAAAACCATGACAGTATCCCAAATTAAAATTACACTATTAAGTTTCGCTATAACTATTTGGTAAAATAAATAAGATAGAACAAGTTTTGTTTTAAATAAATCATGTCTGAAATATTATATTAACAATATTTATTATCTGCAGTTAGTAATATAGTTAAATTAAACAGAATTATAATATAAAATGCTATACAATGTTTTTCTATCATAAAAACATTTTAAAGTTCAATAACAGCAATAGGTTCAGTTATAAAAGTAATAGTTTTTAATTTAAGAAATAATAAAATAAATCTTGTTTATTATTATTAAAGCAATTCCTTTGCCAAACAGTTTGATTTTCCTGACATTGGCCCTCCTGTTTCCTTCACAATCCTTGCATCGTTAAAAACAAACCTCAAACAAAGAACAGTACGATTAAATTGCAGAAATTTTAATAATGTCTCTTAAATTTCTTAACATACAGTTTACGACCTGTAGCACTTATTGTGCTAGATTTTAGTCAACGTAAATTCAAAAGCTACTATTAGTCGTTATACAAATTTAAAAGCTCTTTTAAGTATTTCTAAGTCGTCCTACTTTATTTAATATTAATGCAGGTCAAATAAACTATTCCAATACTTATTATAAATCTATAAAAATCACCATTTTTTAATTATTTTGTTTAATAATTTAGAATAATTTTATTTATTATCTGCAGTCCTTGAAGTTTACAATAAAATAGGAACGTGTAGTATATTTCTATTTATATAATACTATAAGTTTAAAAAAGTACTTGGTAGTTTTCTTACTACAATTCTATACATTTTTAAAAAGTGCCTCGGATATAACATATATAAAATACTGACTCAAATTACATAAATAAGTAAAAGAATAATCTATCACCTATTAAACTCTTAATGGTCCATTCCAAAAACCAAGCAAAAGATTCAAGTTAGATGATCACTTAGAATTATGATAGGCTACTTGAAGGATTATCCTTCTTCTCTTCTCTAACAATGATTTTCTAGTAAACAAACATCAATAAATTTAACATGAATATTCTTCGGCATTTACCTGTCCATAGTAACTAAACCAGTGCAATTTGGATCTATTAACGCAATGGTGTATTATGCGCTTTCTAGATTTATACCTTTTATATTTATATTTTTATTATTCTCTACTATAATCTTATTTAAAAACTGTACGCAGGTAATATTACACCAAATTACATTTAAAGGACGTTGACTGGAGATCTCACCAATCAGAAATTGGTAAAAACCATGTAATTGGATAATTATTGCATGTTATTAAAGATTGAATATCTTAGTTCGTATGAATAACTAAAAACTACGTTTGATCCCGAAGGCCAAGCAGATCGGTTATGTAAATTAAAAAGTCCTAGAATAATTAGTCAACAATATTCCGGAAGTAAACTGGCCACTTTTGAAAATTACTTTGTAATGGCTTTATACTCAAAATGACAAATAATTTCAATATAACTTAGTAATTAAATTATACCATATTAAAGTTTTAATAAGAAATAGAATCTAATGGTATTAAAAACAAAGAAGTAAAAAATAATATAGACAGCAAGTTTCCACAAACGGTAAATGTTGTTCAACCTCAGGCAGAAAACAAATCTCTCAGACACGTTAACGGTTACCGAAGTGTGGTTAACCACTGAACTGTTTCAAGCCACATGCCATGAAGTACGTTAACAGCTTAGCTGTGTACTTTTATTATTATCGTAACGACTTTTGAATATTGGCAAATTATTTCACTTTAGTATTGTATTGTTCATCTTGGTGAAAATAATATAATACGTTCTTAGATGTAGAAAATTTATTACGAGTATTTACGTTTAAAAGACATATATCAAATACACGTATTTACTTCTAGACGGAGACATCCATCACTCCTAAACACGATGCATGATTTTGGTGTTTCTAAGTGTTCAACATACTTTGAGATGCGACCGATAACTTTGTGCTAATACGATTGAACAACTAACAGCCAGTAACTCACTATACAGTATTTGTAACTGACGACCTTAATCAAACTTGATACGATTGTATTCAGGACACCGTGAATATGTTTGTTTTTTCATTATTCACTAACAAAATTTTAATATGAAGTCAAATTATATATCTTTGCGAATATTTGTCTCTGTTATAAAATTAGTATTAAGTGATGATCCCAAAATTATTGACTTTAAAAAGCGTAGATAGATTTAAACTTTACTACCCAATTTGCAACACAAAGTCTTTCCAGTCTCTACATTTTTTAAAATAACATAAATGTATACAATTACTTATTCTTATTTTCATAATTTTTAAATCAGCGTGTATCCATATATTTAAATAGTATATTAAAAGGTCAGCTTTTTGGAAATACATGTTTGGTCAAAAATACCTAAAAAAAATAATAGTTCTAGAAATTGATATTTATAAATAGCATCATCTTACCAATTTTTCTTTTCTGATAGGGCAGGGAGTGATATTTTAATTTAAGATCTTCTATAGCACAATTTGATATTTTTTATATTTCCCCTTAGCAAGAAAAACTTAAAGATACTAACGAGTCTGTCCATTGTTCCATAAAATCCAACCGGTAGAACCATTAAAAATTTTGTTTAAAAAAAGCTGAAGTTCAATTCTGTGACAGTATGTTTTCAATAAATATCAAATGTACAAAATATTTCAAGTCAGTTACAAGAAGATATTGACACTTTTAACTGTATGAGGCTAGCTTATAATTCGGATTGAGACTGTAGATGTTCAATTTAACGATTTATCGGAATTCATTCACCTTCGTTCTTGACATTGTCGTCTTTCTTAACGAGTTATTTTATCGATAAACGTTTGAATTTTACGAAATAACTCAGAATCATTTTAGATCTTCAAGACAGGAAATGGTGTGCGTTTAGAAATTAATTTAAATTCTAAAAACGTGTAAAATTCTGAGAATTGTCTTTTAATATGTTATCAAGTTTAAAACACTAAACTATTTCACCTATCAACATAAGAATTCCTCTCTCAATGTTGCCTATCATAGACATTTTTGGAGACATTTTTCATTGTGTTAAATATTGTGTACTGTCTACATAACTACTTAGTTTCAATTATCTTCTAATCGAATAACACCTTAATCACCGAAGGGTTATCTAAAACTTTCCACTTATAACATTTATCACTTTTCAATATCCTGCACTTTGTTTGAGTAAGTATGTAGAAAAAGGTATTCTTCCAAGTGTTAATGTGTATACTATTTAATATGATTATTTCAAACCTTGTTATCAAGTATGTAGACAATTTTTGAATACTTACAGGAATTGATGCATCCTACGATTTGTATATTTATCTTCACAATTCATTTTCATGTACTGCAAACCAAACAGCCGACCAAACCAGTGTCTTCTCAAGAATACTCTTAGGCAGTACCTCAATGCCATGATTTAATCAGCAAAGACGTAAGAATAACTCTTTTTACTAACTCATTGCTGAAAACGATGCAAGCATTTTTTTAAAATACTTAGAAGACAAGGTGTCTTTAAAAAATGATCAATGATAGTAGTGAAAAGGATCACCGAGATAGAGATGATACCAGAAGCTTTCGTCTAACCTTAGTTACAACCTTTTTGTGTAGTTGCCTACTTTTCATAAAAAATAAGGCTAACGAACAGATGAAAATGATTTTAACCTGTAAAAAATTAAGGAATAATATATTTTACTGTCATCAACCTTTTATTTTTAACTAAAAAAAGATAAATTTATAAAGCTAAGATCATTCAACAAAGTTTATAATTTCGTGGTAACAGCGATAACAATACTACAAATTAACACGATGTTAAAAAATGTGGATATTTTAGTATTAATAGAAGTACTTGGTTAAAACCCAGATCTTCCTTACCATGTTCTGATGTCTATGATTTTAGAATCGATACAGTTCTTAGTGGACAAATATATTACAGCAGAACTTCCAACTAAAATTTCTAAACTTATTACAAATTTTGAAATGTTAATTTTCAATGTAAAATATTGAATACTCTACCGTAGGTCTTCTTGTGTAACTGGGTGCTTAAATTGGACATAATTTTACACGGTAAAAATAAATTGGAAAGTAAATATCTAAATTTAAGAAAGTAATTTTTTTTTATTATTGTAAACAGACCAACATTGAACTTTAATTGCGATTAGAGTTTTAAATAAAGTTACAATTAGATAAGTAATCTTTTCAAAATTACGAGCTTATTGCGTAAATTTTGATATTTTAAGCTAGGATAGTACCATAAAAAGTTAAACTCAAGTTTAGTAACAAAACTTAATAATGGGAGTAATTTAAGTGTTTTGCATTGTTTACTGTTACATTCCACAAAGTTACTACCACAAATAGCCAATCTGTGAGATGCACAGCAGTAAAAATTTAACGGAGTGGAAATAAAGTATTCTTGAGTAAGAAGAGTTCCAGACCACTTTGGTTAGTTTTATTGTACGAAAGAAGTAACAATTCTTTATACTGAATGCTAGTATAATATTGGAAACCATTCAATAACTTTATAAATATACAAAATATAGTAATTTTTTAATATTTTCCATGTCCATCCGTGTATCTCCATACATTTTTGAAATATAATGTATGTAAGTACTAGAAATAAATTTGAGGTATTTAATAACCTTTTTTTAAATGTTTCGATTAGTTTGTACTAACGATTTATAGAATTGCTACTTTCTATTTATCATGTATATAAGAAGAATGTAATACACATACTTGGGTACCGGTATATGTAAGGTCAATATGGGGGCTAAATAAGGCCTTTATAATTTAAATGTCACACATGCCAATATAAAAGTATATTTTTGGATAGTGAAATATGCAAGTCAACAATATACACGTAGGAAATAACTATTTTTAAAATTTTCACATGTATACCTACAGATGCACGTAAATACCACATCAGTGCCAAAAGTAAATTAAATTATAAGTGGTACGACCCATTTTTTTATAAGTATATATTCAGGTAAGTTCAAATGTATATTTCCTCAACAGACTAAATTTCACGCATTCTGTATTTTTCAATTAATATTGAATGTAGTTTCCATATTACAAAAATGTCCGTTGGTCTGATCATATTTAATTATTTTAATAATACGATTTAATAATATGTACGTGACCTTATGTCTTGACACAGAATAATTTCAAAAGTGGTGATTAAATATAATTCAGTTAATAGCAAAATTATAATTTCGAGTAAGGTTTTGGTTAAACACAACTCCCCATTGATGTGGTTGACGTATGATATCTTATCCGAGTAACGAGGTCGGTCTGTGGCTGATCCATTAGTTGCATCACTGGGACAAGTTACATTGTTTGGCGATAGATTAGTGGTAGTGTTATCAGCAGACACTCCTCGATTAGCAGAATTACATGGCCAGACTCCATATTATGATTGGGAAATGTCGTTATTAGAACAAATTTATGATCAGCAAACTTGGAGACTGTTTTTGTGCTGTAAACTCAGTTTTATTATAGTATACAAGCAGCGACATTTTATATGAATATTTCAACAAATATCTGTAGTTAAGAATCGCGTTTTTTAATATACATACATAAATTACCGGTGTATAATATAACTTATTATAACTATTCGGTTAAATAATCTATTTATATTGCTTAGTTATGGAGTTCTGAAAAACTATCAACGCTCAAAGCAACCATGAAGGATAAGGACATGACGTTTTAAACATATATTTTGTATCCTAGACTAATTTTTACAACTTTTTAATTTCAGGGCTCTGCTCCACTGGCTTTTCCATTTGCGAAAATTTCTTAAAAATATCCATCGTAGCAAAGATTATTTACTCAAACAGACTATTAATACTCAATAAAGTAATTTAAGTACCATTTAAATTTGTTATATTAAATCAATTTTAATCAGAAAATAATCTTGGAAGAAAAAAAAGGAAAGATAACTAAACTAGGGATCTAAGATTGACACCTCAACCTGAGGGGTAAAGGCTAGAAAAGAATTTCAAACCACCGCCAATGGCCGGGCAGGCGCTTTCAAGTACAGTATTGCTCAGCGGTCACCCATTCAAGCAGAAGCCACGCTCGACGTTGGATTCGGTATCTTGAGATAATCACCGTACCTGCTACACTGTTCCATTTGCAAGAAAAAATCTGAGCATTGAGTTCATCTATATAAAGAAAATAAAGAATTTGTTTATAGGAAAACAGTGCAACACTTACTGTTACTTTGTTTATTCCTGTACTTAATCAGTAGTGTAATGCAGATGTCCAAGAATAAGTTTTTATTTACCTTTACCTTACAGATTGAAAGACTATAATAAAATCAAATTGAGTTGCCTTTTTGTAGAAATTGTCTCCTTTATTCATACAGCTTATTACACATTAATTTAATACAAAATAACAAAAACAATATTTGGTACAAAATATATTAGGAAAAGTAGTTTTCAAGATTTGTAAATATACACAGCGCCTGTAAAATATTGTGGCCACGAATGTTACTTTACCATGAAACTCTTGTCTTCTGGAATAAGCTAAGTACCATGTGTAATATGTAAAGGAAGAGATTTATAGCATGTTCAAGCACTATTTGTTATCAAGTGACCAAACGTCGTCTTTACGAAATGTACCATTTTGTCTCCTCCCTTTGTCTGTTAAGTTTTCGAACATTACATTTGTCTTGTAAAATAAATAGTGAGCTTCTCCTTAAAATCAAATATTATGTATATGTCATTTAAATTAATCAGCACTGGTTTATAAATTTATTTTCATCTTGTAACGTTATTACATAAACGTTTCCTTATTATAAGTCATTAAATCTTTAGTATGAAAAATGTATTTTGAATGGTAAAAAACAATTTAAATTTCATATTTCATATTGCAACTAGTTAAAACTGTTTTGTTAACTAATTTTATCTCGTCGTTTATTACCTTGAACTTATTTGTTATGGCTATTTATGAGATAATTGTCTGCTCAGACAAGTTCTCATCGGTAGTTAGCTAGGTATATCTCCTAATATTGTACCTAATATGTTTTATTTCAATAATGAATTTACCTGTCCGTATGTCTGTTAACAATCTATTAGCCGAGAGGCAATTTTTAGGTCTGGAGCTCATTTATCTAATCATGTTCTTTTTGAAATCGATATAATAAAATATTTTAAACGAACCAAGTCTATCGTCAGATGATAATTATTGTGGAGGTCGTAATCAATAGGTATCAAGAAGATCAAAGTAAAAGTTTTCTTTGATTATAATTATTCTATTATTAGACCCTCACAACTGACTATCAGGCACGTAATAGTAGTTATATAACAGTCAGATTTCCAATTTAGGATTTTATATAAAAGTAGCTGACGCTGATTTAATATTCACTTGCATGTTTGATAATTGGCTTAGTTATGAAAAACCAATCATACAAAAACTATCATTACCTTTTTATAATCATTTAAATAATTTTCCAATTTGAGATCAATAAAGAGGGTGACAGAAGTTGGATTACTTTTTTTATCAACTTAAAATCCCATATTGAGTTTCTGTACATCAAAAATTAACTCTTGACTCCTAGAGTATAAAAGTTAGTATAAGAATAGTATTATGTAGACTTCTTCACTGTTTTCGTAGAGATTGGAGAGACAAAAGATGGAGTATGATAGGTAAATGTCAATTAGCGTGCTGATAGCTTCTTTGATACCTCTGTGCAAATAGTATAATGAACGGGGCCTGTATCAGCATTTTAATGTTGCAAGTGATATGGTTCACGTGGGTTTTATTGATTGTTGTACAAGTTCGAGACTGAAGACGTCTTTCATAATCTCGCTACGGTCTGCAAAATAGACGACTATCTGTACATTATTCACATTCAGGTATATAGAGGAGTTAATGTTGTGAGTAAATTACATGTCTAGAATGTAGTTATAGTGTTAAATATTATTTATGTTCGGCTGAATAGTGAATAAGAACACGGCATATCCATCGTGAAAGATTAATCAGAAGTGAGATTATTTGTTTAAGCATGTGCGTATGATTTTTGTATATGTAGTATCCCATCTCATAGTACTATCGATGTAATTCTTTAAGCAGCTCTTCTTTTTAGGTAGGCAAGTCTTCCACTCGAGTGATGGAATCAACCCGTATAAAGAATTTTCTCTCGAATTAACAAATTAAAATACTGCAATGCAGGAATTCTGATTTACAGTTTCGAAACTAAGAGCAAGATATCAGTGAGATGCTGAAATATTATAGAGTATTACACTCGTATAAAGTACATGTTCCCTCTTAGCTACTACAATGTTTAAAGTAATAGGTTGTAAAATTTACAGTAATTGTAATTATCGTTTTTACACCTGATTTATAGAATTTGTATTGCATTGTTTTTATATCCTTTTACTACTTTGAATAGTTCTAATAATATCCTAGAACTTACGAATTACTCTAAGTTATTATTAATAACTTCCTATTATAGATTCTGTTCAATATTGTATATAAATGTAAACACGGTTTATCTATTCTAAAAGTCAAAGTTACAGTACTTATAATTACTTACATGATGTGATACAGAGATGGGTTGGTAAAAAGCAGCAAGCCACTATCTTCAATTGAAGTGTTAGAAGTAACTCTAAGCAACCTGTAGTTGGCGACAAAAGTTGCTCGCCCTTGAGAACTTCCTTGGTCCTGGGCCAACTCGCTGCGGGACTTTATGTGAGCTTGATTAATCGGTTATACCCTTCCATGATTTATTGACAAACGTAGCTTATAAAAGTTCCTGTTTGGATTTTCACTGCTTGTTTATAAATCTATTGGGTAAGAATTACGACCGAGAAGAATACATTATTACATACTTTTTTATTTTCATAGAAACATAACATTAATTGACGTGCATAAACTAGCAATGTTTCCTTCCTTATAGGTCTTAAAATTACCTAATGTTATTTAGATATCCTCATACGCCTTGGAAATTAGTAATGTAGATGTATATAAAATAATGAATATTAAGCCCATAAAAGGCAGTCCGGATTATTTCTAAATATAAATTAAAGAGGTATCAAGGATGAAGTGTATTTACAGAAAGATGATCCAAGCCGCGAAAGCATATGATGTCTCAAAATCAATCACCTCGTCAAAAAATATTTTCTAAAACAGTTTGGGGCATCATAAACAATAATAACGAAACACAGAAAACAATCAAAATTAAAATTGGGGATAGGCTTGTGGAGGATGCGACTGAGGTTGCGAACGAGTTTAACAGATTTTTCGCATCTGTTGCTTGTGAGCAAAATCCTTGTCCACCACCTCCTCAAGTAAACCCCACGCGTATACAGGGACCAGTTTCCTCATTGGCACTGGCTCCTGTAGTTGAGGAAGAGATCGTGAAAATCATTCAGCAGCTCCCATCCAAAAAAACAAACGACATTAATTTGATGTCGGCGTAGCTTATAAAGAAATGCTCCAAGCATATTGCCAAGCCACTAGTCCAATTAATAAATCAGTCATTCGAAGAAGGAGTTTTTCCCTCGCTCCTAAAAATTGCAAAGGTGAGCCCAATCTTCAAAAAAGACGACCCATGCTCTGCAAATAATTATCGGCCTGTCTCTATTTTGCCTGTTCTGAGCAAAGTTTTTGAAAAAAATCTTTTTACAAAGAATGCTTCAGTTTTTGAATAATCACAACCTTCTTTCTGAACACCAATTCGGTTTCAGAAGGGGCAAGTCGACATGCTATTGTGAGTCTTGTTGAAATGGTGGTAGAGGGATTAGAAAGTCGAAATCTCACTTTAAGTGTATTTCTCGACTTAACTAAAGCATTCGACTGTGTCGACCACGTGAAGCTGCTTGACAAACTTGAATCCCATGGCATCAGAGGCGTGTCTCTTCAGTGGCTTAGCTCATTTCTAAGCCGCAGAAAACAGCTTGTTCAAATCTCAAACAAATTTTCCGAGCCGTTGCAGCTGAGATATGGAGTCCCTCAAGGATCAATTCTCAGTCCAATTCTTTTTCTCATCTATGTCAATGACATAGACTCATCACTACTGCACGGGAAACTTGTGCAGTATGCTGATGACACAACACTTTGTTTTACCAGCAAATCCAAAATGATTCTGGAACAACAAAGCTTTCTCGACGTCAACAGTTGTGTCCAGCACTTCAATAGCCTCAACCTCAAAGCAAATTCTTCAAAGTCAAACGTCCTGACTTTCGCACTGCGATCAGGAAATCTCAATGACGGTGCATCCGTATTATTGGAAGACACAGTGCTGGATGAAGTCGAATGTTCAAAGTTTCTGGGAATATTCCTTGATCGAAGATTGACTTGGAATGCTCACATTGACCACGTTTGTTCCAGACTATCCTCAGGCATTTATGTCTTGAGATCTTTAGCCAAGTACTGCCCTACTCAGGTACTGATGACGGCGTATTATGGCTTGATCTACCCCCACCTCATTTACGGTCTGGTGTTATGGGGAGCCAGCGCAAACAACCTTTTCTTCCGAGCATTCAAAATTCAGAAGCAAGCGATTCGCATAATCGCAAAAATGAAATTCCGAGAATCGTGCAAAGAAGCCTTCAAAACGTTGCAACTGTTGACTCTGCCTTGTCTCTACATTCTTGAGACAAGCTCATTTTGTTTGTCAAAATGTGCATTAACCCGGGGCCGTGACATCCACGAGTATGAGACAAGAGGCAGAGATGCCTACCGAACTGGAAGACACAGGACGGGGGTTTACAAACACTTGCCCTCCCAGGCAGGTATTCGGTTCATCAACAAGTTGCAAGATCAGTTAAGAAATGCCCCAACGCCTAAGGTGTTAAAAACTCGTTTAAGACGCTTTTTAGTGTCGCAAGCATTTTATAGTGCTGACGAGTTTATAGCATTCGACTGGGTGACCGCACAATTAGCAAACTGACTACCGGCGCTGGAAATGGGAATATTGGCTGGATGAATGTGGAGTTGGCTGAAAAATTTGTACGTTTGAATGTGGTTTGAGGCGACGTGAAAGTTTTAAATTTTAGATATTAATTTTAGAATATCTTGACTATTGCTATACATGTGATTATGTCCTGGCAATAAAAAATTGATTTGATTTGATTTGAAAGATTAAGGCTTAAACTTCAGACATCACCCAGTATTATGTCCTGAATTAATCTACCGTTTTCCAAGGTGTGCTTTTGTCTGAGGTAAGGATTTCCATAGATATCAGATTAGAGACAGATACGAGATTAGATCCAACAGCATAGAAAAGCCGAATTTGCGAGTTACCTTTATCAATTTTGTGTGAAGCTTAATAGAAGGCTTCCTAAACGTATTAAAAAAATAAAAAAATCCTAAATGTTAGGCTTGATTAAAGAGATTTATTAATGCGTTTTAGTAGGTTGGCAAGGTGATGGAGTCGTTGACCTTATCGACTTTAGCCCAATTTTGAATTTAAGCATGTATCAGTGGTAGTAATGTGGGTATGTGTAAGCAGAAATGGTTAGACTAGGCTTAATTTAAGTGAAAATTAGGACGTTACTTTACAGTTTACAGGTAATAAATTATTAATATCAAATCAATTACGTACACTAGTCAAGAGTTAATTTTAATAGTCATGAAATGCTTTTAATATCGGCAACCAATATATTATGCACAACATTAAAAGTAATCACGTGGTATGTGGAATGTTTTGTACTCTCGGGAGATAACAATCAAATTATTGTTTTTTCTCTGTTGATAATTTTAACAGTCCTAAACAATGAATATATCGCAATGACGAGTTTAATTAAAATCATATGGAACCATTAATATTTGTTTATCTTCTCGTCCTGCACTTATATATGATATGTATAGGTAAGTATAATAAGTAATGTAATATAAATATATAAACATTATTATGAAGAATTAAAAAATTGTAGTACATCATACCATTTGTCGCGTTAATAGGCTTTGCTGATATTGCGTTATACATTTCATATCTATACTTAACCTCACGAGGCTAAAAATTTGTGTTACATATATAAATACCTTTTTAACATAGTGTGTGTTTATACATAATTTATGTTTCCTATAATTTTTTAGTAGCCACTATGGTTACTTCGATTGCTATTGTAAAAATGTGTTTGATACTCAACCAAATCCAAGGGAGTTATATGCTCCATTAAAGGAACGCATCGTTTCTTATACAAATATAAAGCGTAATGCAATATTTCCTGTATATATAGCTTACATAACTTGTTATATAGATATCGTTGAAACGCACGGGCATATATATATAAACATAAATTAGTGTTTTTTAACGTTGTCATTTAGCTGTAAAAGACGAAAAGTTTATGGGCATGAATAAAATTCTAGAATGATAGTAAATGTCCCAAAAAAGAATCAGAAGTAATTATAGTTACCTAATGGTCAATATAAGTTATGCGTAAGAATAAAATAGTAGGCTATGAGATCAGTTTTACCAACATGCCCTATTCCACTTGATTCGTTGGAAAACACTATTTAATTATGTTCATATTCCAATGTGGAATACAAGCCTAATGCCATAACGCTGATTGCTCTTAACATTCAAGTACGTATGTA
>NW_025778913.1:0-60000 GCF_021130785.1 Homalodisca vitripennis | reverse complement strand
CTGAAACTTTCTGTGATTTGCAAGTAAGCAAATAGATTAACTTTATATTAATTGCGAATATATTATTTATATTTTTATTTCTAATAGATTGCGGTTTGTCCTATACACAATGTACTGTTACTGATTAGATTTTTATAGTACAATAGATGTTGATAAATTATTAAGTGTGTTAAATATTACAGTAGCCTATATACTAAATATAGATGAATTACTAATAATTGTATATACTTAGTGCAATAAATTAATTATAAATTTGGAAAAGCATCTCAATTTGTTTGGTTTTAAACTGGTTTCCTGCAACACATAGTATGGCACTCGTAGATATAAGGTTGTGTTAAAAACTTGAAATATGAAGTCTCTGTTCAAGTGTAAGATGAAACTGGTGACTGTAAAAGTCAATAAGAACGTTATATGAAAACTCAAATAATCCAGTTAAAAATATTCTAGACAGTTGCAATTGTCTATTACTTGAACAGGATCTTGATTATACAATTGATTAACAGTGGATGATAGAAGTAGGTTGATTTGTAGTCGGTTGGACTGATTGTCTAACGCCACAAAACGGCAAGTTTATTTTAGTTTTCGTGTCACTGTAAAATATCTTGGTAAATCATACTTTTAAGGGAACAAGTTAAAGATCAAAATGAAAGTTCAATTTATATTTATAACGCAGATTTAATTAATTGATTGCATAAAAAGTGCTTAAATTTTGTAAAAGTATTCAGCAATTATTCTAACTTGATTTTACAATATTCTCATTAATTAATTAATCGTTCTAAAACAATTTATCAATATTGTAAAAAGAAAATGAATTTTTCGGGTAAATAAAAGAAATATTAACAAAGTTAAGGCATATTTTCTTATTCTCTGGCTGTTTGCTTACCAATACTCTGCTCGCGCCTTGAGTAAAGAGAACCCAAGAGAATAAGAGAGCTCGTTATGTAATTGTACAGTTTAACTCTGTACTGCGGTTGTATAACTGAGTCACACTAATGTTTAACTGTCTCGTGAAATTCCAAAGAGATGTTAAATGTATTGCTTAATAATAGTCAGAGAACCTCACACTGAAACAATTTTGAGATTTATCGTTAAAATGTAAATGTTGGTTCATAGTATATGTGTAGAGACTTTGTGAGTTTTGAACTATGTAAATAAATCTAAATACAAGGACAGAATTCAAAAGTAATAATCCATTTCTGCCCGCTGTTTACAATTGGGAGATATCTCTCCCGCATTTTTTAATTTTCATCTTGTGGAAACCTTGTGTCGTTATTTAACTACAAACTATCCAGTTTATACAAGTTATATTGTAAAAAAAAATTATTTATCATTAATAATTCAGAAATTAATAATTAAAATCATCATCGTATTTGAAATTGCGGTACAAATTTACTACAGTACGTTTTTTTTATTAATTTACTACATACCAAAGTTAAGTTTGTACAGATCTACACAAGATTTTATTTGGGCCTGGTAAATATTTTCACACATTTCCTAGTGGAATGATATTTAATTATACTCTTGTTATGTTTTCGGGAGATTATTTCATAAGAAAATCAAACTAGAACGTATTGCCAGAGTACTACAATTGTTGTGCCTAATTTTATGACGAATGATTGAGTCTCATAATTAGTTTGTAATCAAATAACAGTAAGGAAAGGTTTAAATATTGACAGGAACATTCGAAACATGTTTTATTTGTGTTATAGAACTGTATTAGTTTTGAAATTTATTATTGTAATATTACATTGACTTTAATTTCGCTCTATTGAAGTAAAAAGTCAGAGTGGTGTTGTGAAAAGCGACGATAACTACCACAAAAGTTGTGATTAAAGTTTAGGGTGCGAGGAAGTTTATAACCTAAGAGGAAGTAGGATTCGCCTCAAAGTCTCCGAGGTCGTAAATTGCTTTGAGATTTTATGATATTAAATCTCTCTTTTACAGTGAAAGATTTTAAGATTGACGTAAGTATACGAAATATAACAATTAGAATATCAGGAAAGGCTTAATGCTGGCCAATGCTAACCTGTCTCAAATGATTAACGAGATTTTTATTGTTTGTTTGTAGTCTGCGAGATATCTAGAAAACAAATTGAGTTAATAATTGAGTGAAATATCAAATTCACTTTCCAGAGAATTGCACATCTAGGATCTGAGAGGAAAGAAAGATAGGTTTATCTTTGGTTGTTTTCACAAAGTTGAAAATAATTTTTACTTTACATTTTTACAGTACATTGCATAGAAAGTGTGTAACTCTTCTGTTTGAATGGCTCCCATTTCAAAACCGGATACAGTTCTAAAAATAGTTATCCTTAATTTGTAATAGTTAAAAAGCAACATATTCGTTATTAATCCATTTTAAAAATCAAACATTCCAACACGAACATTTTATTTTTGTGTGAGGCGTTTAGGACAGCATAATCAGACCCATAAAAATGAAAAACAAAATGGATGCAGTAACTAATACGAGTGTAAACTAATCTATACGTAAATAAAAAAGTGGCATTCAAATTTCATTAAAATGATGCAAGGAGGTAGAATTTAAAAATCAGGAAAGTATGTATAATATAAAGAATTATACGTGAGTGACAAATACAAATTGTATTTAATAAAACAACAGTAATGGTGGTACATGTTTTATAGGCACAAATATCATTATTAAATTATTTAGTTTCTTCTTTAGAAAAATATTTTACAAGCAACGAGGACTTTTTTATTTTGAATTTCCTTACGTTTGAAAAAATAGTGTTTTTTTGCCATTTCAGATCTATGTTCTTGGTGAAAATTTAAACATACTCTATGTTTTTCACTTGGTTTCAGTTATGTGACTCTGATGATGTTTCGGTTGAAAACGAAAGGGCATACATAACAATAAAATTTAACCCTTGAAGAGTGCTTTTCAAATTAACCAATAAAATTAACATTCAGTAAGCAATAAACATCTATAATGAACACGTTCTTTGTTTAAACAGATGACAGTAAATAAAAAAATAAAACGCAAGTCGTATAAAAATGTAGCATTTCTGAATTATTGAATTGTATTATGAGTCTTCTCCGTAGCTGAGATAGTAATATTATTTCTAGAATAATAATAATAATTTAACATAGGGTCATTTCTATATCTAGTTCTTTGGTTATATATGTTCATTGGATTTAGGTGTCCGTTAGTGAAAGATTTTATATTGGTCTTACAGGAAACGGGGATTGGAATATGAAAATCGCTATAAAAATAAATTTGTATGCATTGTGAGTATGCATTAACATATATCATATAACATTTTGACATGTACCATATTGTCACTTGTAGCTATAGATTTGAAATGCTGCATACAACGTCAGCGAAGGCTGTTACGGTATACGTACTTTAGCGAACTACTATTTTGTTATTGTATTGTAATTGTACCATATTTTAGTCTTACGAAAGTTGATACGGCTATTATTTTCTGATCATATTTTGCAGGATCAAGAATTAAATAATTGGTCGACTTATAGAGTCCATGAACTGAGGGTCAATGTATTATTTAAGATTTGCTGTCAGTTCAAGAGTTGATGACTAACTGAAACTCATTAGCTAAGAGCAACACTGAGTCTCTGGTGTGATGGCAATCAACTCCACATAGTGCCTGGCGCCAAGGGTTTGTTATTCTTATTAAAGGACAATATTTAAAAATGAGTGTTTTTTCACTGCAGCACAACATGACAACTCTTCATTGTGTTTTGTAACCATTGTACAATTTAATAACTTAACCACTATACTCTTCGTAAAACGTACAAAGTATTCTATTATACAATTCTTTTCTATGTATTTGTAAAAATCTTCGATAATAATGTATAAAATATTCATTCCGGCACAATTGAAAGAAGCAAATACATTTTGTGACAACTGATATAATGATATGAACTATCTTACAAATATTGAATTCTTACTATATTTACGAAAAACAAAAGGTATTATCTAGGCTCATAAATAATGAATTGTGAATAATAAAACAAATAGAACGACCGCAATATCAGAACGAAATGGCGTACCAAGCTGGCGTATAAATTAGCCGATGTAATTTTCAGATGAATATTTGTACCATGTAGTTTGTAAAGTCTATACAACATAACTAGAAATGTTGATAAAGTAAGTATAATGAAAGCAATACAATGGATTGAAGAAACCTCTGCACGACCATTATCTGTTTTGCAGTTTACCCTACCCGCCAGAGTAATAAAGGTTAAAGTAAGGCACGTTATTACAAGTAATTGTTTGGTTAACTGTTAGGTGGAGAATGAACAAGTGATGAAAGAACCAACTATTAGTTTTATCTAATGGTGCTTAATTACACTTAGGCCGAGGAAAATAATAGTTTATACTATTGAAAACGAAATTCAGTCAAAATTTGAGCAACAAAAAACGTTATATATTTAAGTGAATGTTATATAACTGTATATGTAATGCAGGAGAATACTTAATTACAGTTAAAATTAACTAGTTAAATGAAGCAATTTTAGAATACTTAAAACTTCTCGGTGTTAGAAGATGAAATTTGATACACACGTATGTTATGGTCTGAAAACAAAAATAAAATATTATAATATGGATTGAACTGATAGAACCCCTAGCATTCGAAGAAAGATAAACTCTTATAGAAACACGGGCCTCTTCACTTAAATAGAAAAAATAAAGTATTGTTACAACCCATAAAATAATAATATTTTCATTTTTCTACTTCCCGATGGCCCGATAATATTTGAAATATCGAAACGTGTGTTATGTTTTCAACAGAAAAAGTAAAGATTTTAAGAAGAAAAACCCATCAAAGTGACTGAAATAGAGTTACAGCCCCAAAAGAATTTTATTTTATTTTTCAACTGTCCTAGAAAAGTGGAATTTGAATTTTATATCTATGTATGTAGACGCTTTTTGACCGAAGAAAACTTTTTAGAGTTATGTATGCATGTTTTCTTGACTGGGGCAACAATGCAAACTCTAATATCGCTCCAAAAAAATATTTTAGCCCACAAATAATACAATGACTCTGCTCTTTAAACTTAAAGTTCTAATATTCTGAATTGGATCAGAATATTGGAATATCCTCCAGTGACCATGTAGTATTTTCAGCAATGTTTATTATACAATTTAAAAAGGATGTGCGTGTAACGTACGATTCAAGAAATCGCGTGCGAACCCGCGGATAACTAGTCGCTTTGAACACATGAGTGTCCAAATGCGAGTAATCTATATGATTAATCTTCAAAAGGCATACTCAAATAACTTATATGAGTATAAAGTTCCATAGAAATGCTCGCCGATTATTTTTAACTAACTACAGAGTTTTGCTTGTTATATCCGTTTACTTAAAAAGTTATATAAGTAAAAATATATTTGGAGATTGGACATCATATCGGTGACCTGCCTTTAAATCCACGATTATTTCTTTGATAAATATATTCTAAATGATAATTTTAACTAGTTTCAGGATCTTAAACAGCAAAATCATGCTTGTAGATGTGTTTATAACTAGTTGTATGTATTTTCAGTTTATAATTTCAATACACATTTGATTAAGAATGAAAATAAATTCCCGAATTTCACACAATCTTTTAGCAGTATTTAATGAGATTCCAGCGTGCACTAGCGCGTGGCCTTGTGGGTGCTGTTAATTATTGTGAAGGTTGTCAGCTGCTGCTCTCACTCCAACCTTCGCGTGTCTCTGGGCGCAGTTCTAACCTTTACACGGCACAGCTGTCTAATTGTTTACACGCACTCTCACACGTGATTCGTGTTTTAATATTTTTTCAACATTTAAAACCAAAAATATATAAGCCGGTTAATATTATAAATTGATGACTCTTAGAGCATTAGAAAAAAATCAAAACTAGTAGTTTTAAAACCACCCTTTTCCAATGTTTATGTTTTTTGGACGAGGCCTTTCGAAACCAAATATATTTATTTGTGGAGTTATTACTTGTGACGGTGAAACTTTAGGTTTAGAAAATCCAAACATAAATAATATTTAATAATTAATTTTTTCAGTTACATTTATTATTTTAACAACTTTAGCAACAATGCAAATCGCCGTATTTTACTTGATTAACACAATGTGCACATGTCGTTTAATCGTGTTTCCAAATCCTACTTCTCGCCTCGCTTAAACAAGATTGCGCACTGAAAACAACCAATTTTGCTTTTAGTGATAAAAACTATTATTCTATAAAACCCATAAATATACCCTGATGGGGAACAAAGCCCTGTTGCATATATGTCTTGGACCAATTTCTGGAAAATATTTTAGGAATTATTCTGAAAAATATTTTAAAAAACTGGTTCAAGTCATGAAGTGAGGAGGGTGTGGGTCACCCTTTACGGGATACGCTTTATATGTGAAATATATGTTTTAGTAGCTTTTAACGATATCAGAGGGAACATAAAAGCACTGAAAACAACCTAGAGGCAGCTGAAATATCAATTACAATTCATTTCATTTTATTAGTTTCAAAACTTTGAGCAAGAGATATTCATTTAAAGCATATCTACTTGGAAATAAATTTAACATACAATCAATGTTTGTCTATCTAATAACAAACGTCTTAAATGTCTACATTGTATAAAATTAAAACTATATGATTGTTATTGCAGTCATAAAAATATAGAATAATAATAGGGAGACTTTTAACTAGAAGTTTTCTTTTCAATTGAGTAAATAGAGTCCTGAGGCAGTCCGTAAAATCGAGTTTTGTCGTAAAATCGCAGAAAATACAGCTTTAAACTTTTTATTACCGCCCAACTTAGTATTTGCTCTGATTTACTTTTATTATTTGATTTCTTTTCAAGTTAATGTTCAATAAAACTTTCTGTGATGTTATAATATATTTGTAAAAAATAAATATACTAAATTATAAAATTTTTTATTTTTATAATAAGTCGATTGTTTCACTAAACCCTTTGGCGTTTGTGAGCGTGAAAATTATACTAGTCAAACAGCCAATCATATTAAATTACAAAGACATGACTTTAAGACACTTTGTCAAATCCATAAATGTTTCGTTCCATAAATATAAATTTTAGTATCTCAGTGCTAATAAGTTGGATTCCTTATAATGTAGTTTAAAACTTATCATCAAGTTAAAATCAGAGCCCCAGATTCACGGTAGGCATGCAATGAAACTGGTTTCTTAAAACCGGTTTTCCAAAATACCAGGAAGAGCCCTTTTAGTTTTTAACATACGGAGTCGTGGTCACTCCACTAAACTACGTAATGCACTCCTTATTGTCTACTCGTTGATTGATACATTGTTAAACGATCATTCATTAAGCCTTTTGCTATTGAATTTTTTGAATTGTAATTTCCCTTTTTCTAACATTCATAGTTGCGAAGGCCGACGAAATTCATCCTTAGAACTGAGTTCTTTGAAAACAATGAATTCAGTAAAAAGAAAAAAAAAATCCTGGGGCAATCCCTGTATGAGGCACAACTGTTCTTGACAGAACAGTAATTGTTACCACTCTACTTAAATGAAATAGTGAGATCTTTTTTAATATTATTTTATTAGCGATCCAAACTGAAGAGTGGTCAACGTTAAGATAACTTTAACCAGTAATTAAGATATAAATGACATAATACAGTTCTCTATCATTCACATACTAGAACTTCTTTTTATATTTCATATTTTCTCATACTAAATAGCGTATAATGTAGATTATGTATACCTATATGTATATATATGTTTACTGTGTGTGGTGGTGAGGTCTATTATGCACTGTTGATGAACTGATTATTCTATCAACTCTCGCTCAGGTTGATTAACTTCCGCCCTATCAATTTACCGACCGTTCGTTAACTCATACCATCGCTCAATCTTGATTGATTAGACAATCCAGTATTTTTATTTCCGTGTGTTGTAGCGAGTTCTAAAACTGCATAATTGATGAACTGATTATTCTATCAACTCTCGCTCAGGTTGATTAACTCTCCTACCACCATTTCACCCACCGTTCGTTAACTCAATACCATCGCTACATCTTGATTGATTAGACAATAAAGTTTTTTTAAGATTACCATGATTTGTGGCGAGTTTAGACTGCATAGCTGATGAAATAATTATTAGCTCACGCTCAGGTAACTTATGACTCCACCTATTCTCTCTGTTTATTAGATAAGTGCTGTTTATCAGCTATATCATCTATAGACAATTACATTGTGTATATTTATCGTTATTACATTATAAAAATGTACGTATGATTAAAACTCCATTAACTTATTTCTATAAATAATTTTGATGTGATATTAATTCTTAGTAAATTAAAATAATATAAATAACATTTTCAATTTGAATGCATTGTTTAGCTCCAGTCCACTTTCCCCAACATCTGAAATGTGCCCCGTCCAAGACTTACCTCCAGAATCTGGAGTCATGTTTATCTGATGAGATCCAAAAATGTCGGTGACAAAGAAGCTCAAAAGGAACTCTTGCATATTTTCAACACCAGAGACACCTAGACTAAAATATAGTGTAATATAGGTGAAGACTCATTGTCTCATCAGGCGCACAATAAGTGCACTATGATGTTATAGATACGATCCTAAAGAACGGTGGAGCAAACGTGTTCTACATAACGTTGCTGTCGTGGGAAGGGTTGATTCTATGTGAATGTTGAATTAAGTTCCATATCACCTTCGTCTTGGTGCAGTAGTCTGAAATCTGACGCTGTCTAACAAGCTGTACATGTTCAAGTTGACAACTGATAGAAATTTTCATGCTAAACAAAGTTATTGCTCAGCGCAACAATTATAATTACATTATTAATTGTCGTTAATATAATAATTAACTTCTACAGTCTGTCACAAAAAGATTAAGATTAGAATAAGACGATTATAAATTCTTCCTCAGAGGACATAATTTATTTATTATATTTATTTTATCGTTTCGCTACGACATCATTCCTCCAAAAAAGTAAAAAAATTCATGGCTTTTGATGTACAGGGTAAGCCAAATTCCATAAGTCTAAAGTTCCGATTCTCGAGTTTTTGGAATCTAAATTTAAACAAAATTTAAAACCCATACACTTCGGTGACAAAAAACTTAACTGTTTTTCTTTTTGAAAAGAAGAAAGGAAAACAGTGAAATGTAAGACTACGTATTACGCAATAATGGGTGAACCTGTTAAATAATTTTTATTATATACAATATTATTAGAATGAGTTATATTTTCATTTGAAAATTTAGATAAATAATAGTTTAGAATTTGTAAAATTTTACCTTAGCACATCTTATATACCAAAATGACCCTGATTTTATTTTGAAAATAATACAAATACAAATAGTAAAAGGCAAAATGTAAATTAAATCTCTCTGACTTTTAAATTCTGAACTTTTTAACTCGATTGCCTTCTTTATATATTGGATGACAACGAAGATGTGTTACTTTTATAAATAATCTAAACCATAATATACGAGTAAATACTTTTCATAATAAGACGAATCTCACTCTACCCCAAGTAAGATATGAAATCAACCACATGATAAAATATTTAATTATTATAAACTTTTAATTTTGATTCCGGATCAATTTTTTAACATTTCTATTACTTAAATCACTGTGGGAAAAACTTCTACTACAGTTATTTTTCTTATATATTTATAACTAACTATTTTTGCATTTCAAAGTGTTACTATGCTTGTAATTTATGTATATAGCTGCAAACGTAATAAAATCTATTATTAACTGGCATGCACCAGAATTGTTTATAAGTTTCATTGTATGTGAAAAACCTTCATTTCTCTATGTATGTTATGACCGCATGATACATCAAGAACGGACTGCCCTATATGCATGCCTTGGGATTTGCATGAAGCTTCATTTCTATATGAGGAATATCGAGTTAGATTATGGCGCAAGTCACTCCTTGGGATTTGGTTGAGCGTTAGCGAACATGTTTACATTGGTCTTATGGGTAACCAAGATAACAAGGAGGAAATCTCAGAATAATTAAATTAGAATACAAACAAAGTACAATCATATCTGACATAACATGTAACATGGGACATAAAAACACAGGAAGCCTAATGGACATAAAACATAGACTTGTAATTTTCAATATATTTTCCATTTAGCGATATTGTACGATTAAAGAACATTATGTCATATGTGGTGTGGCATACTCCTACCTTGTTTTAATGGGCTAGGTAGGATGTGTTATGCAAACTACACATATTCTGATATTCTGAAATTTATTCAAAACATGAAAATCTCTCAACAAGCCCTACGTAATCCAACCTTAACAAATTAAATATAAATAAATAAATAAATAAATGTACATATATATATATATATGTATATACATTTAAAATAAACACTCCAATTATTCTTTTTGTTTGGTCAATGTATTTTAAATCACAAGTGTTACAATTAATTTGATAAATTCCAGATTTTTCGTCTTCTCTCAGAAAATTATATTGATTCTCTCAACTCCTTTTATCCTTCTATAAAATTCACTTGTGAAACAGAAAATGACAATAAACTCGCATTTCTCGATTTAATAATTTTCGAAAATACGACTGGCTATTTTGAATTCGATATATACAGAAAACGAACACAAAATGACAGATTCATCCCATTTGATTCATTTCATCCCCCTTCAAAAAAAAGAGCAGCTTTTCACAATTTAATCCATCGGCTTTTAGATACTCCATTATCAACTGAAAATATAGAGAAGAAGTTAAGAAAATAAAGAAAATTGATTTATTTTATGCTACAAAACTAACATGATTGACAAAATGATAAACAAGAAAAAGAAAATTATTGAAAGAAGTTTGAGAACAACCTTATGTCAAATCAAATGTAAAGAACATGAACAATGGATACCTTTTTCCTACAACAAATTATCTACATATATTACTAAGTTTTAAGAAACATGCCATATATTAATGTACGAGTAATTACAAATTACAAAATTTAATTAATGAATATATTAGGAAATATAATGAAGAAGAAACATCTGGAATTTATCAAATTAATTTTATCAATTGTGATTTAAAATACATTTGCCAAACAAAAAAGAAAGTTCAAAAAAGAGAGCTAAGGAACACAGGGCATGTTTAAAATACCAACAAGAAGAAAGATCGGCCATGGCAAAACATGCATTTCAGCCTGGACATTTTTTTTTCAAATGCAAAATTATTAAAAGAAGAACAAAATAAAAAATTCTCCGATGCATATGAAACAATTTTTATAAAGAAGAACCAAAATAATCTAGTAAAACAACGAACCTGGGCCTTTTCAAAATTCACCGTTATTTTATTTTTTCTAACTAAATATCAAATTTATTTTTTATACATACAGTACATAGACATACTCTCCTGTCATAGAATATTATCTCTTTGTATTTTTAATGACAATTGTTTTTTTTTTAGTACAAAATTGTTTATGTTATTATTTTAACCACTTTTATTCAGTTATGTGGGTCTGATGATGTGCTCATTGAGTACGAAAGGCCTCACAAAAATAAAAAAACCTATAGTATTGGAGTGTTAGTTTTAAATTAATATCTAATTTACAATAAGAAAAGAGCTTCAAGAATGTAAATTAAAACACAACCTATTATACTAATTATGAATAATTAACTTTACGTGGAAAAGCAGTCTTTTAAAAGTATAGTTATAGTATACGTATAAAAATGAAATATGTGTCAAAAGTTTATAAAATTTGGAAAGTTTATAAAAGTTCTATTTAATATAAAAATTAGATTATCTTTTCAATTAACAATAAGAGAAATAATTTTTTCGTTTTTAAATACATGCATTGAAAAACAAACCGATAATTAAAACTCAAAATAAATTTGAAACATTAATTTATCATTCAAACTAATTTCAGCCCAAAATAAATTCAAAAGTATCCAGATAAATTTAGATTGCTTTTTATGTTACCTAAATTCTATATACTTAATAATATATTAATAAATAGAATTCTATATGTTTTTGTAAATAAAATTATTCTGCATGTAAAAAACCATCTTCTAGAAGTTTCAAAAGATAAATATTTTGAAGTTTAAATAATAATATGTTTATATTTTCACTGAAATAATTATTTAAATCACTGCACAAATTTTTGGATTTTTCTCAATAATATGCATGTTAAAATTACATTTTTTTCAGCTTTTTTAACATCTTTAGTAGTAAAAATTCCAAACCATAGTCCCTCTCTTCATTTTATTATTAACTAGCCACACCCTACGTAAGTAAGTCCTTAACCTGCTTAGTAAAAAACATTTATGATGTAATCCTATGAAATATTTCAAACCCAAGTAGACGTACATCAGATAAATACTGTTTCAGTGTTAACGGTTAATAGGATTAGGGTTTACTAAGGACTTACTCATATATCAGGTTTTACGCGTGTGTTAGCAGTCTTGTTAGAATAAATTATATTTACAACGTCACATATTTTGCCTTGTTGCCCCGTTCAAGAAAATACGAATACATAGGTCTCGAAAACCTAATTCCAAACACAATAGAGCGTTTTATTCCAGCGCTTTTGATATATTTCCAGCTTAAAATATTGCAAGTGCCATAAATGAGTTGCTTTGTCCTGATGAAGAAAATATATATCACATAAGTAGGGCTGAAAAGCCTATTACTTTCAAAAAGCGTATACTTCCATTAAAAAGGGTGGAATAATCACTAAGTTCTTGCAGCATTTTACAATAATTGTTTATAAGGTTTTACGTTTTACAAGTCTTGTTGATTGTGGGCTGTAGTTTGGAGAAATGCTCGTTGATATATATATATATATATATATATATATATATATATATATATAGAATATTATATATATATATATTATATATATATATATATATATATATATATATATATATATATATATATATATATATATATTATTGTCTATTTCTCTGCTTTCCCTTAAGCCACTTTAAACATGCCATATGGCAATTTTATATAAGCCAGCCAGTTTCGAGTTTCTTATTTTAAAACATTCACAGCTTTGTTCGTTGAAGTAAGTTTTATAAAAGTGTTTATAAGAGTGAATCCAATGGTTTAGTTGTTTTAAATTTTCCAATAGCACAACCTGGACTACAATTTATATGTTAAACTTGTATTTGCTTTATCCAATATAATATTCTCGTCAAGTACTGTTCTAAAATGCAAATATAAACAGATTTTTCAGCCTCTTGGCAAATTTCAGCTATTTTTTTATCAGTTACATTTGGGTTACAAAACATATATATTTATATTACCATTTTTTCCGAATTATAATAAATATCGGGAAACTTTTATGACCTTTCTCTTCATATAAACCTTCCTCTGATTTCAAAGAATGTTAAAACAAACATTATTTTAATTGGTCTTAAGCGTTCTTGAGATTAGCGCTAAGCAACACATTAGTCATTCATTACTTATAAGAATTAATAAAGCGGCGGTTTCAAGTATTTATGTACCCTTATCACTTTCTTACTCTACAAAGTTTGTAATAGTTTATCAGTTGTCTGTAACCCATTAAACTGTTCAACTTTCCATTGCCAACTCCCGACTCTAATAGAAGATACTATCCTGAGCCTTAACAGGGCTGAGAGATAGAGCAAGTATTGTTCTCCAATAACCAGATTTAACTGGTTCACGATGTACACAGAATCCTCATCCTCAATACTAAAATTACTTTTATATTTTTATAATAACTATTCATTTTTAAATGATTTTACCATACCTGGTTTAGAGGGTCGTAATTCGACCTGCGTAACCTAAAAAAAGGAGCTTGTAACTGTAGTCGTGATGCAGCTTTTATCTCATCTTAGTCTTTCTTTGAATGCCTAGATAAAGCATAAGATAATTTTTTGTAACCTTTCATTTTTATTTTGAGCCGTTTATAGTAAGCCTAGGCATGTTGTTAAATGTTTGTTTATACAAAATGATAGCATTAATCACATTAATCATATATAACATTAAGCACATAATAACATTAATCTCGATGCTACTTGAAACTGCTATGTTAAATAATTACTGAGACAATTGGAAAAAGTGTATATTTAGTTTCTTAAAAATGTACAGTTGAATTACCGAATTGACTACATGTATATTTTAGAATGTTACTTCAAAAAACGACACGTTCTCCTTATCAGAGTATACATCATTGTAGATCCTATCTGATTGAAAACAATCCGCAATCTGCCGCAACTGATCCCGTGGACGTGACAGAATCACAGCCAAGTCAAGATATCTCCCTGGGATCATTGGATGTGATTGGTTTTCGTTCCCGAAATTCACTCCAAGAACGGTTAGAGCATCTACTCTCTAAGGACTAGTATGTGCCAATGTCTGGCTCAGTTTCTTTGAGTATAGTTCGTAGCATCACATTGTGATTTCGTTATGTAATCACTTTTTGAACTGTCAACACTTCCTTTGAACAGTTGCTAAATCAAATAAAGTTTGCATTAGTGATGCACGCTGTTCTTACACATTTAGTCCCAAATACTTAATTTTGAATTCAAAACTGCTCTTCTAAAATATGTTTATAATCAACATTCTTCTTCAGGCGTCAGAAGTGCACGGAGCTACATTAAACCAATTTAATTTTTGGCAGTAGTCATCTTAATCTGGGAGCCTATACAAAGAAAACTCCGTCATAATTGGATAGACAGTAGACTACAGGCTCTAGCCAAGATAACCTTATTGTTGATGTAAAATATATGGTATCTTCCACTGCCGCATTCTCCATGGCTAGACTGCATATCCCATGTTAGGGTAACTCATTAGTTAACTAACGGGGATAAGGCAATACTGTTGTCTAATTGCTAATTGTCACATGCTAATAGAACCTAGTTTCTACTTTCTTCAACATTCACTAAGAACTGATTTACTAATATATATATATATATGTATGTAGGTGTATATATTTATAAGATGAATATTTAAAGGCTGAGGAATATTTTTCTAACTTTGGTTTTAGTACGTTAAGTACACTATCTTCGCTCATACTTGTATAGTTGTAGAAACTATTTGAAAATACTGTCAACACACACTTAGGAATCAATTATGATATTCCACTTAAGAAAAGACATTGCAAATAGTTATTAACCTTTATTTTAACGCAGTAAGTTTATTGTAATACATGTGTATGAGTATATTGGTCTATAACTCCATTTTCAACGCACCGCTTCGGATAAAAGACCTTGCGTGGGTTTAACTCCTCAGATAACGTTTTCGCCAAGTTCGGTCTTTCAAAAAGTTTAACTTATTGTATAATTTAATTAACGTCTTAATAGGAGGTTATATTTATCCACCATAGAGCAGGGGGCTATTGTTAACCTAAGGTTGTCCAATAGATTGATCTAGCAGCGACAATGTTTACTTCAATCTTAGCCACAGCACTTGTCGCTTACCAGGGTTCGTATAGGTTACGTGCCCAAATTTACGTCTATAATTTATTTCCTTCTTAGGATTTACTTCGGATAAAGACAGCCAATGGAACAGAAAAGAAATTTTTACATCTCCCTGACAGATCAAATAGAAATTATGCCAGCCCACTTAGGGATAAGTTTCAATGGCTCTCAGTTTAACACTTGGTGGAGATGAACTCATTCTTGTCTATGTTCAAATGAAGTTTATGTGCAAAAATTAAAGTCGACAGGTGATATATTTCTAGAGATATCTTGTACATAGTTAGGCTACGTGTGTTACTACGAGACAGGTTAATAAGTCATGTGACTGTACTCAATTTGTTTACAAACTTTTATTCTGCTATTTTCTCTGTGTAATCATGGTTATCCATAATATCAATTTAAAAATGTATACGCTCAACCAAATCTTATAAAGTGAATTGTATCATTAAGGAACTTAGTTTTGCTTATATAAATGAAACTCAGCATGACCGTATCAATATGGAGGTCAGTTTGGTCTTGAGATATCGTGCGCATATACAGAGAGACAAAAACCGCAAGTCAAAGGCTTCGCTTTCGCTCAGCAAATTGATGTTATGTATAAAACACAGTGATCCATATTTAGTTTGAATACATTCATATAGTGGACAAATCCTCATGGAGTAGGCGGAGACTTAAATTTTATGAAGTCACAGATTTGTCAAAGTTATGTTTCAAATCCTGTGGTAATTTCTATACATCTTGAATATGTCAAACGGCTGTAATATTTGTAGAGTTTTATATACATATATATATATATAATATATCTTAAATATGGTTTAAATAAAAAAGTTTTACTTAAGGATCGAATATAATTGCAATTTGAGCAGTATGGTTAAAAAGTAGTTTTCAATTACTAACTCAGTTCTTCCATCGGTAAGTCCTGTTTAAACAGTTGATTGAATGTTGACTTAGAGCCGTTTTAGTTGTGTGGAATGTATTGGGAATGTAGAAGTTTCAGATTCGACTGAACATCGGATAATAGTTATTCTTACGTTTTGTCTGCCGACTTCAGCTAAAGATATTTGGTAATATTACGTAAATCTCTGTAGTTGCTTTAAGGTTTCTAGAAATATATGTTTAACAAATCGAAATAATCTGATTTCAACTGAATGTGGAATATTCAGCTAAATATAAAAATGAATTCGAGACCATTTCTTAAAAAATAATAATCTATAAAAATATATATGTTTAAATAATATAAACATTGTTTAAAATGTATCGGAAATAATATAATGAATTTGTTTCTTTACAATCAGGAAGTGTTGATATTACGAAGTAGTAACAATATAGGTAACGAGCTTATGATGAGGTTAACAAAATTATATATAACTTTGATTGATAGATGTTTTGGTTCGCTCTTGTTCATCTTTCTTTCCTTCATTCACACTTCCTATCTCCATTCTTCATATCTCGTAAATCCTGTCATGAAAACAACAAATTTGTAACATTATTTTGACAAAATAATTGGACTGATGCAAACTTCAAATAAAATAAAACGCCCCTGATGTACATTTACATTGTTAAAAAATATAATCTACTATCTACAACATTAATAGCAAAATGTGTTGCTAAGCTCTAAGCTCTAATATATATTCTTCATTGAGACAAAATAGAAACTATAATAAGCACGTAAATTATCTTAGAGATAAAGCGAATTTTAACAGCCAAAATTTTGACACTTTTAGATCAAATTAGTTTTTTGAGGCTTATATTTATATATTTCTACATACAAAAAAAATATTCTTTTGATTCTCTACCTTAAATAATAAAATAATAAGTTTAGATACATATAATCCTATCTGAAATATATCACACAGCTGCATCATATTACATCATAAATGCTTTTAGTAAGAAGCCTACGCTCTGAAAATTTTAGAATTGGGTATCGGAACACTTTAGAATTTGGACAAATAGTGATAATATTTATATTTCACAATACAACTTAACTGACATTAAACAGCTTTTGTTACTTTTAAAACCTTCTTTGATATTTCAGTTGGAGGTGATCAGAGGACACTGAAACATTTTTTAACATTTTAATTTTATAAAATATTAAGTACACCAATAGTAGAATGCTAATAACAGAAAAAAGTTGCCCTATAAATTTTATTTCCAATTGCGCTAATGAAGAATGAAAAACATCTAATTCATTGGAAATACTATTTTCAAACTTAGTTTAAAAATATTATTCAAACAAGGTTATGAAACCCAATTTAATGAACAAAGTTGTAAATATTTGCGCATAAGACAATAAAAACTGGTTGGCTCCTTGAAATTGTGATATGGCATTTTAGAGTGGATTAATAAAAACAACCGATTGAACACTAACATGCCTCAACGGGCAATTCTTTCCTAGAATTGTAGGTCAGAAAACAGCAAGACTATCATTGATTCTATTACATATGAATATTTTGGAAAATTGCACAAACGTAGTAAGGATTTGAACTCAGATCGGGAGTAGATGATTTTTCCTGCAGTAGGCTTCTTAGTCTTAAGTACAGTATGTATGTATATTTTATTCATCGAGACAGTTAAACAAACTACAATATGGCACTGGAAATATTTAAGACTAAAAGAAGATAAAAAAATCTAATTGGCGCAAAACTTATTGTTAAACCTTAACGGTCAGTGACGCCACAATTTTCGTTACATTATTTTAAGCATTCGATAATATATTATGAGTCTTATAATTAGTTTTTAAATAAATAACAGTTTAAGAAATTTGAGATTTCAACAAGACCAATCGAACCACTTTGTATTTGTATTATAGAACTGTATTATTGTTCTGAATTTATTATTTATTATTTTAATATAAATTTACTTTTAATATGAATATCGTGGGCCAAAGATAAAAGCAATAAACTGTGAATAGAGACGTGTGGAGAGCATCTGTGGGGAGGGGAGACGTTCCCGCGAGACAGTGTAGCGGAGCTGAGATAATGGTATAATACACAGAGATATCGAGCGCGATAGAGCAATTCCACGTGTTCCTTTGTTCATTTCTATTAAGTAACCGGTTACGTGGCATTTCAAATTCAAATTTTATTCTTTAACTGTTTACGTTACAGAATACCACCGTAGTCTAGTTAAGGAATGACCAAATGGAAAATCTAGTCTAAAAGGAAAATCAAAACGCGAAAACCAAACTATGGGACGTTTTTCTGAGTACCAGGTAGTATAAAAACATAATTACATACCAGAATTCTTCAACCATATCAACACTAAGGGTGGAGGTGGAGAGGGGGATTCAATGATACATTTTCTTCTTTTTTGCCTATATATCAGAAGGGGTTGGTTGTACAGGAAATTCACACGTATTGAACATTAAAACTAAAAAAATTCCTACATATTTTGTTTTTTTAACTTTTACAGTAAATAATATATAATGCACATGTTTCACCAACTCCAGTGCCTCAAGTCTTAATTCTAGAAAAATTCTCATAAATGTAGTTATAAATAGTTCAATTTACTTCAACACGGTTTAAAATTTATTTTTTATAACATTTTTTTCTGAAATAAGTGATTACGGTAGGAATCAGCACATAGTAAAAAATTATTCTCTGTACGTTTTCAACTCCTTGTGTATGATATTACTTAATTCATAGTCAGAATGGTTGAGGAAGAGAACGTGGTCGATTGGAATTAGCGAGGGAAAATAAATTAGGAAAAAGGAAATGAAGGGTGATTGTTAAATACACAAATTCTAATAAAATATGTAATACCTTTGTTTAAAAGTAAGAACTTTCGGAGTAATTACTATGTTCTTTCGTCGTAATAGACGTTTTGGGTGGGAGGGGTCTCGTTCTGTCTTATGGGCATCCTATTTTGTTGGAGTTTCTTTGCTATCTTCAGAGACCGGCTAGGATTGTTATAGGGAAAGTTTCGTCTTTCAGATTTCGTCTTTTTCTTCAATAGGCAACGCTGTTGGTAGAAGTACCTCTGCAGTTGCTGGAAATAGAGAAAACCCCACCCCTGCAACTTCAGCATGCAGTGCACTTGCAGAATATTATGTTCAAAACGTTATCCGGAGCTGCTGGTTCTTGGATTGGAATAGAGATTAGAGCTCATTGTATTGAGTGTTTATCATTATTCCTTTAGATGAAGACGGGTATTGTCTAGCCACTGTTGTGTCTGAAACTAGCATTGATAACTATAATTTTAGGCTCATCCATCGGATACTGACTTTATAATCGGGATTCGGACTTTCGCAGCAATATTTGTCAAGAAATATTTCTTTCTTCAGGGTACCGCACCTCCGAATCACTGTTGCCTTTCTCTGAAATCTGATTGTGAGTGGAGGACGAATTGTTAAATACTTCAGTAGCATATGCCACATCACCATCTTGCTTGATCAGTTTGGAAAGTCATGTTTGCTATAACCATGCCAAATAAATGCGAGATTCTGACATTAAAAACCAGGTCACTCCTGTCAAGAAACGTCTATGACGACGAGCTTATGCAGTGATTACTCCGAACACAATTACTGCAATGTTATCATGTTATTTTGAAATATTATCATCCACACATATTTGTGACTTATTATTAATTTGTAAGCATTAAGTTACTATTCCTAGTACAAACACCAGTTTCAGAAATATTTAAAAATCAATATGAGCGTTTTTGAAACCAAAATAATCATTTAAAAATATTCTAGACAAATGCAATTGTCTAGACTAGGACAGGATCTTAATGATGGAGTTAATTAACAGTTGAAAATAGAAGTAGATTGATGGTAGTCGGTGATTGATGGTCTAACGCCACAAATGACAGGTTTATTTTAGTTTTCGAGTTACTTAATAAGATATTTATAGATCACATGATTATTTAGATAGAAGTATGTGCTCTTAAAATCATAAGTGGTAATGTATATCAATTACAGTAATTTGATTACCAGCTAATTTATCCAGCTGGCATAAACAGTATGGATACGTACGCAACGTCTTATATCTTTCTTTCCTGTTATGATTAAACGTAAACCGCAAACAAAACTTTAAAAGATGATCATATTTATGTAATATAACATAAAATCATACATACAGATATTTTAGTAATACAAATTTCTTTTAAATGCGAATAAGAATTAAAATTTAGTTTTAAGAATCCTACGATGTATTATTTGATATATTATATTACTTAGAGAATTAAAAAATGAGTAAGTGTACTATAGATCAAGAATACTTCACATGTATAATTGTAAAGTTTAACGATAAACAAATAATTTTGTACAGTAAATTGTAATAACATGTGGACCTAAACTGATCATGTCACCCAATAACAGACTAGTGAACTGTTCTAACTGCTCCTCAAGAGCATATATGCGTAATGTGTAAATATTTGGTGTGGAATTGTGGTAACTATGCGATTGGGTAACGCTATTTTGAAAGTCACTTAAATAGGCCGATCTACTTAGACATTCTTATTGCTAACATCTTTCAATGACAGTTAAAGCAATGTGTTCCTGTACTTGGGATATCGTGTAGATAGAACAAGAATCTTAGTGACTAATTAAAAATAATTATATAAAATGAACCTTAATATATACATACAAGCCAAAAGGTTAATAGCAATAATTTACAAGTATAATATTTAGTTTGTGATATTCATTATTTTATTAATTATTTGTAAAGAATAAATCTTCAATAATAATAAAATAATATTAAGCATAAAATAACATAAGTACAAGTTAGATATGGGTAGATTATAAGAATTAAACGTATATTGAAACATAAATGGTTGTTTTTAGTTTCATTTACATTTTAATTTTAAGCTATTATTAAAAGGGTAAAATTACATACTATAATCATAGGTATTTTTTCTAAAAATATCAAAACATAAATTTTTTTATCCTTTCTCTTATTGTTTTTGGTCCTTCTAATGAGTTTAAGTAGTATAATAATACTAGATTTAGTTATTTAGTTGATTTAATAAAACAAATTTAAGAGTAGTATAGATTGAAACAATTTAGTTTTATTATTATATTATAAAAGCTATTTGAAGTAGCTAAATTGTATTAACGTAAATAATATTTATTTATAGTTTGTTCAAATATTCTAAATGAGACTAAAATATCACATTTAATATGGCTTTGTGACAATTTATTGAAGTTACTGAATTATTTGTTAAATGGAACATTTTGGGGTTTCCTTAGGTAACCGTACTATTTACGTTTACAATTTCCGTTTTCGTATACAAGCTATTAAATCTGCTGTAAAAGTGTTAATGTTTAAATATTTTACTGAAATATTAGCGATTTATTGCATGTCGAGTTTTTAAGTTTATCTTCGCATTTAGCTATTGTACTGTTACTTTTGCTGTTGCTAGTTTGTTTTATATTTTGTTAGATTTTTTAATTTTAATTAACTTGAACTTCCAAAAAGATAGTGTTTAGGGCATGTTCTGTATGTGTATGACATCAGTACTTATTTCTAGGCATAATCAGATTTTGACTAAACACTGAATTAGTTATTTATGTATAATCGTATTAAATTGCAAAATGAATGTTTTAGTTTTTGTTATACTTAGATGTAAGTATTTTAGTAGGAAGTTGAAAAGATCAAGTTATATCGATAACACCTTTTCAATTAATCGATTCCATGAAAAGTGATTACATTTTGTTATTATACAACGGGTCCAATTTTATTGTACAATATTCTCGAATTAATCATTCTAAAACAAAAGTTTATATAAACAGTAAAGACATATTGCAAAAATATTGTAAACGAATACTGAAATACAAAGATTATTTGGTTGTGTACAAGAAATATCAACAAAGGTAAGGCATATTTTCTTTTTCGCTGGCTGGCTGTTTGCTTACCAATTTCTCTGCTCGCGCCTTGAGTAAAGAGAGCACGAGAGAATACGAGAGCTCGTTATGTAGTTGTACAGTTTAACTCTGCACTGCGTGTTGTATAACTGGGTCACGTGAATGTTTAACTGTTTCGTGAAATTTTAAAGAGATGTTAAATTTATTGCTTAGTAATGGTCAGATGTGGTTTTAAAAAAGAGAACATTACACTAAAGCAATTTCGAGATATATCGTAAAATGCAAATGTTTGTTCATACATAACGTGCTATCTAAATATATGGACATAACTTCAAAAGTTAATAATCCATTTCTGCCTGCTGTTTACATTTGGGAGCTTCTTCTCCCACGTTTGGTAATATTATTATGACACTTTGTCTCGTTATTTAAATGCAGACAATCCGGTTTATGCAAGGTATATTGTGAAACCAAAGTGTATTTATCATTCGGATATAGTTCAGATATTAATATTTTTAAATCCTCATTGTCCTCAAGATTGCGGTAAAAAGTTTACATCGATACATAACCAAAAGCGATGTTTGTGCAGATCTACACCTGCAGCTTCTATTTGAGACTGGGTAACAATTTCCACATCTTTCCTACTGGAATGAGGATGCTTCATATTTTTATGTTTTCATGAAGTTATATTCAAAGGTTTTGACTGTAAATAAAAAATATCGAAAATAGCACAAAAATTATTGTAAAACCATGGTGGTTATTGTTACTACAATTCTTTATACATAATTTTACGAATTATTTTTGAGCCTCATAATTAATTTGTAATTCAATAACAGTACGAAAATGTACTTACGGTCTAAGATATTAACAAGACCATTCACACAATTTTATATTTTTTATCACATAACTGTATTATCTTCGAAATTTATTATTTTAATATTAATTTACTTTTATTATCACTCTCTTGAAATAAAAAGTCAGAGTGGTGTTGTGAAAAACCGAGGACCACTGCCATAAAGATTGTGATGAAAGTTTAGGGTGCGAGGAAGTTTATAACCTAAGAGGAAGTAGGATTCGCCTCAAAGTCTCCGAGGTCGTAAATCGCTTTGAGATTTTATGATATTAAATCTCTTTTTTACAGTGAAAGATTTTAAGCTTGTCATAAAATATATAAATATAATACGATATTTGAATTTCAAGAAAGGCGTAATGCTGGCAAAATTAAAAAAATCAGAAAAGTATGGCTAATGTAAAAAATATGTCAATAAATAATAAAATTAATATTTTATTAAACGAAAAAACATGAATGGCAAATGTTGTAAAGCCTCATGTTTCATTAATTATTAACTTTTTATTTCTAAAAAAACTAGTTTTAATAAGCATCGAGGATTGGGTTATTTGGGTTTATTTTGGGTTTACTTTAATATTGTTTAAGTTCTAAGTGCATATTTTGCCATGAGCGATTTATCTTCTTCGTGGCATTTTTAAGATGCTTTATGTCCCTTACTTGTTTTTAGTTATGTGGCACTGATGATGTTTTCTTTCAAATCGAAAGGCTTCATATAAATTAAAATGTAATTATTTGAAGTGTTTGGTTTTTTAAACGAACGTATAATTAAAGTTCAGTTCGCAAGAAACGTCTACAATGAACATATTCTTTTTAAAAAAATGTTAAAGTAAATAAAAAAATAATAACTAGTCGTATAAAAATATAGACTTCTAAATTATTAAACTATGTTGAGACTTCTTCATAGATAAAGTAGTAATATTATTCATATGTTCAAACAGTGGCCTACTAGATACTTTCAACATAACCTCATTGTCATTAAGGCATAAGAAAGTTATTTATTGTTGTCCGGTTATACTCGTGTTATATTTTACGATCCAAGCATATTTATACCGCAATTGCAGATATTTATTACTGCAATGTAATAAAACTCGCAACACTAAATTATTGATTATTGTTGGTTTCTTGCGGTATTTGTTCCTTTCATAGTTCGTGAAAACCTAGTAACCCGTTAATCTGAACTATAATTACAGTTTTGTCCATTGTCAATTGTTTTAGTCCAATATATATTCAAAAATACCGTATGTGTTTATCGTCCAATTAAAAGGTGATATTTAAAACTATTACGATTTATTCTTGGAGTATCTTTCTTAGAGTACGATTTCACTTTCTTCTCAACAAGAACTAAACGGAGAACATTTCTTATTAATTCTTTAACTGATTTTATCAGACCTGCCAAAATAGTTCTATATTTTATACCAATTTTATTAATATGTTTGTAATGTTTTTGTAGATTTGATATATTTTTTAATGATCACTGACTAATAAATATTTATACATTCCTTATTTAAGTTTTTATAAAACCATGATTTCATTTTTAGAATATAATGACAATTAAAAAGAATGAATTATTTTGAAAATACGAGTTGTTATGAAAATGATACTGACCAAATTATAAAAACTAACACAAACGATGGTAAAAATATGTATAAATGATTATTAATTTAATATTTAGAAGTTAGTTATCATTGTAATATATGAAATGTAAAAACATGTTACAAACATTTGTATAAAATTAATAGAAAATATAAACATTTCTTCTATTAAAGAATTTATGCTCTCATAATATTTTAAAATATATAAGATAACAATTTAATAATTAGCAGACATACTTTTTAAAGATATATTAACGCCCTGTTATAAGAAGTACACAATGTCGTTTAGTTCCGCGACCGCCTTTACATTTTGATATTGATTTATTCATTTTTTATGAGCTTAATATTTTGCACAAAAGAACTTTAAAACGTATACAAAAGAACAGAAACATTTCTCTAAACGAACTTTTTCAAGGTTTGTAATGTTCAACTACATAATTAAATTTAGTTATCTTATCTTTTCAAATCATCCATCGTAAATAACGACATTTGAAGAAAAACACATGCCAACAACATATTAATTTATTTCGTTAACAGAATACTGATTTTAATTTGTTGTATACAGTATGGTACGAAATGTTTTGAATTTCAATTGCCACTTAGTACAAATGAACAAAAGAACACGCTTGAAATGCTCTGTTACGCTCCTTTTCTCTGTCTCATATTATACCATTATCTTAACTCCGCTACACGATCTCGCGGGAACATTTCCTGTCTTACACTAATGTTCTCCACATACTTCCGGTCACAGATATTTATATCTTTTTCTTTTTTGTCTTCTCAAAATTTCATGAATCTCGAATGTTTTTAGCGATTACAGTTACTTCTTAATACATAATATAAATATTTATACTCCAGCGTTAATTTGACAGAGATGACCTCATAATAATGAAGTTGTATCATAATAATAGAGGTCTTGTGCCTGTGTCACGAACAAAACTCTTCGGGTGTTTTGCCCTCACAAAATTGTAAATGAATGGAAATAACTATTTCAAAAATAATAATCAATTGTACAGACCTGTGCGTAGTCATATGTAAGTTTTCTATGTGTTTTTTCTCGAAATTCGGAGTATCGCATAGTATGTGGTCTAACAAAGTTCTGTTTGTTTATTGTTATTCTGTTTACGTACTCTTGAGATTTGTAAGATACATAATTAAAACCGTATATCTGGTCGATCTTTTGAAATACTAGCAGCTATAGCGATACATTTACTCGGATATAAAGGTTAGGACCCTCTCACTCCCTGTCGTGTCTTCACAAATACACAAGGAGTACGGTCCATATTTCCAGTAAGCGGGATTTTAAATGATCATGTAAACGAATATCTGCGAAACTAACTATGCTTATATAAATAATTCTTTTTTTGGTTCTTGAGAATAATTCCTCCTGCAGGATAACATCGACAGCCACAGCCACATACGTTACAAGAATGTTTATTGGCTAAGTGATACCGAGCGAGCAAGTTTTATAACGACTCATATTGTAGGTTTTATAATATTTAATCTCCCATGTACGACAGACAAAAATTCTTTGGATAAGGCGTACCTTTAGAGACAGAATTTATGGAATTTTGCTACATTACAGAGCTCTTTAATTTTAATGTATTCTTCCATTTACAATATCTTTTGCTTTCTGGAGCGCCTCTAAAAATGAAGCGGTTCCACTGAGTTATTAGAGAATACCGACTCTAAATTATATTTTATAAACATATTTTGAGTTAGGGTTAAGAAAACTTGACAACTATACAGTTTTTCACTTCTCTGTTTTGTAGAGGAATATTCCTGGTGTTAAACCTATGTCTCCTCAGCATGTAACCTGTCGGTTGTTCCTTTACTCAATAACTCACATTGTCACATTCAGAAAACCACTGAATACTAATATGATATTCACTGATACGATTTGAATATCATAATATTGATGTTCATTCGTCACCGTAAAACCATGTTACATGAGTACATGTTTTAGTAGTAACTATCATCTGATCGATGTATAAAAATTAGAAAAAATAACTTCTTCAGGTAACGTAATTATTTGTATAACATGATATTAACAATATTGTATATAAGTTAAAATTATTATTTTTATATTAGGTATTTTATTTACCTTCTTTGTCATGTTTATTAAGATATGATTACTTTAAATTCCAAATGAAGTCTTACACGTATGGATCTCTTCTCTACACACACGAGGAGAGTATAATTTAGCCAGTTAATCTGCATTATTTATCATGGATAATTTTTCTAAAAAAAAACGTTTTTTGAGATGTCTTTGTAATAAGTGGGGAATTAGTATAATAAAAACTTATATACGATCACAAAAGGTCCTTATCTTATCTCTTGTATATTGAACTTATGACATATTTGCTGAGACTTGTTGATCTGAAAGCCTGTTTGGACTCGTTCCGTGTCGGAGAGCAGTTTCCTGGCATAGATTTTCCCAACTCGCAACGGAAGTGTTAACTGTTCTATTACTTTAGATATAGTTCCCAGCACGCGAGTTTTGGCTCATTGCTTAGTGTTACTGTGTATTCCAGAGTTTGGCAACTCGCAACGGAAGTGTTAACTGTTCTATTACTTTAGATATAGTTCCCAGCACGCGAGTTTCGGCTCATTGCTTAGTGTTACTGTGTATTCCAGAGTTTGGCAACTCGCAACGGAAGTGTTAACTGTTCTATTACTTTAGATATAGTTCCCAGCACGCGAGTTTCGGCTCATTGCTTAGTGTTACTGTGTATTCCAGAGTTTGGCAACTCGCAACGGAAGTGTTAACTGTTCTATTACTTTAGATATAGTTCCCAGCACGCGAGTTTCGGCTCATTGCTTAGTGTTACTGTGTATTCCAGAGTTTGGCAACTCGCAACGGAAGTGTTAACTGTTCTATTACTTTAGATATAGTTCCCAGCACGCGAGTTTCGGCTCATTGCTTAGTGTTACTGTGTATTCCAGAGTTTGGCAACTCGCAACGCAGAAAATCCATTGCTACACTAATTCATATTTTGAATGTATATGTTTCAGAGCAGATTTAAAAACCCTTGAAAGTGACTATTCGTTTCCCCCCACTGCTATATTGATCATACCTACATAAATTAATATTTAATATATATTGAAAATTTTCAGTGTATATTTAAAAATATTTAGTTAGTTCCTACATATTACTTCTTGTACAAATAAATTTGGAGTACGGTCGTAATCGTTTGAGCAAATTGTTAAATCAACTCCATCTTAAAAGAATTATTTCCTACGACTAGTGACTTCATTAACAGATTTTAGTCTTAGCCTTTTTAGTTAATAAAAACCTTGTGATTGATTCAATAATAAATGATTGATTACTCACCTTCGCACCCCTTATTTGTGCTGTTTGAGAGGACCGGTTTCAATCCTAATCGTGATAATATTATAAATGCGAAAATGCCTTTGTTTGTTTTGCTTTTACGCCTAAACTATTCAACTGATAGTATTGAAATTTTAGATTGACATTCATAGAGTCCTCGGTATGAATATAGGTCTATTATCATAGCAAATATCTCTCCGGGATATGACCTACTAGTCTCTTAAGTAGCGATAAATCCTATCTTCATTTCGTTGTGTAACATAAATTGAAAGTTCCTGTTAAATGTAATCAACGGTTCTGTGTATCTTTCAATGCATCAGCCGAAACAAAAAATATAGTCCTTCTAAAACTTGCAGTCTGCTAGTATTTCCATTATTAAAGGTTAAACAGATTTCATTACCTCTTAGTAAGGTTATACTTGGAATTCTTGGCCTTACCATAAAAAAATTATTGGATATTTGGAGTTTTAGAAAGCAAATTAGGCTGGTATAAAGCTTGAAATGTACTTTTCATTACCTTCAATACTGCTAAGAGGATGGTAATGAGTAGAAATAAGTTTTCCACAAAGATCATTAATCGTTTTTCCAAGTAGTGAACAGTATTTCTAGTTGTATTTGCAAAATAACTTTGTATTTAATAAATGTATTTGGCTTCTTGTCACAATACCAGTGTTATGACGTATATAATCTATGTATTTGGCTTTCCCTCACAACACCAGTGACGCAAAAATAGGTTGTTCTATATGCACACAAGACAAATACTACCATCGTACCACAACATGCTTGTGAGCTATTGTAACGGGTCAGCCCACTTGCACCGTTACCATGGACCAAACACACTGGCTACCATCGTACCTCAACATGCTTGTGAGTTATTGTAACGGGTCAGCCCACTTGCACCATTGTTGTGACGCCAAAATAGGTTAGACAAACACAGTAGCTACCATCGTACCTCAACATGCTTGTGAGTTATTGTAACGGGTCAGCACACTTGCACCATTGTTGTGACGCCAAAATAGGTTGGACCAAACACAGTAGCTACCATCGTATCTCAACATGCTTGTGAGTTATTGTAACGGGTCAGCACACTTGCACCATTGTTGTGACGCCAAAATATGTTGGACCAAACACAGTAGCTACCATCGTATCTCAACATGCTTGTGAGTTATTGTAACGGGTCAGGACACTTGCACCATTGTTGTAACGCCAAAATAGGTTGGACCAAACACAGTAGCTACCATTGTACCTCAACATGCTTGTGAGTTATTATAACGGGTCAGCACAGTTGCACCATTGTTGTGACGCCAAAATAGGTTGTACAAACATAGTAGTTACCATCGTACCGCAAAATGCTTGTGAGCCATTTGCTCATAACGTATCTGCTTACTCAGCAACATAGCTGTGACTCCAAAATAGATTCCTAAATATAGACACATAACAGTAGCTACCACCGTGGTATAACCGTACCACATCTAGCTTGTGTAACCTATTGTAACTGGTTTACCCACTCAACACTACTGTTGTGTTATCTCGTGAGTATGACGTAAATGTTTTATAAATTCCTTGATAAATGGCGTTTATAGATAAATTTTCTGTTATTACTTTCTTAAGAAGATAAACGGCTAAACATTTTAATTTTCCAATATCTACTTCTTATTCATGTCAATAATTTCAAACTTTAGTAATTCCTCCAGTTTTATCAAAATGTTGTATGCATTTTAATCTAAAGTTGAAACTACAAGAATAAACTATATGCGAGTCATCAATTTTCTTGTTACGTAATAATACCGATAGCAGTATTAATTACCGCAACGGTCTGAACCTACTATTAAGCTCCTTTCCTCTTTGTATAGTGGCAATGCATAATTAGCAAGAGCGGTCCTTGCTTTGATCTGTAGTTAAGTTTCGTCGTCCTTTTTACGTGGAAAAATCTGTAGACAGAATTTTACCAGTTCCCTGACAGCACTACATTCTGAGGGCACTGTAAATAAATTGGTTCTCCGCTCCTAGACTATTACGGCTCCTGACCTTAATATCTTACTCGTACCGACGAGCTAATAAAAGATTTGATTACCTTTGCACTTGTCATTAAAATGCATAATAATAATCTGAAATGCATATTAAGTTACCACAGAATGAACAATCAGCCGCAGCAGTGATTACACAAAAGCTGATTGCAGTCAGCACAACTGACGTTCATTAATTGAATCCGGAATCCTAATAATAATCCATGATTATACTGTAGTATTAATTATCTTTTATCATGTAGTAGATTGGAAGTAACAATTTTACGTAAATGGGTCCGACTTTAGCAGGTTCACACGGCTAACCAAACTGGCCAGGTTTTACACTTTTGGTGAGTCAGACACAGTTTCATAATGTTGACTAGGTAAACGTTTTTTAAAAAAATCCTTTTCAAATCAATATCTTGATATAAAAATAGTTTGGTGAAACACATGATTTCTTAAAATTACATTAATTATGATAATTGCTGTCACAGGATGTGTTTATTTAACTATTATTTTATAAAATCTCAACACATTTATATGAATTTAAAGATAAAATAAACATTGTAATAAATACCAACATCTGACTTTATTAGGCCTATTAAGAATGTGATTGCCTGACGTTAAATCAAATATCCTTTATTGCCATCAGACATGTAACATGCATTGGATTGCGTCATAAATATGTACAGTTTTTATATCTATACATACAGACTATTTATTTCCAACAAATTCACTGAGGGAGTAGAAACATTTTTCTATTAAAAAAGCCTTCAGTGTTCTCTTAAAGACCATTATATCATTTACATTCTTTAGATCCACAGGAAGAGAATTATAAAAAAAATACGGCATTATAAAAACAGTGATGTTTCAAAAAAGAGGTTGCATGGGGGGAATATTTAATTTGTTGCTATTCCTGAGATAGTGTCCGGACTGCGAAATTAGTGACTCGAAAATGCCCTGGTTTTGCTTAAAAAATACCAATGTGTGGTAAATATATATACTTGGAAAAGTAAGCAGATTGAACTTCTTAAAGTGTGATTTGCAGGATTCTTATTGGCGGATGCCAGCAATAGCTCACACCGCTTTCTTCTGCAAAAGAAAGACATGGTTTGTTCTGCAATTTTCAAAACCCCAAATTTCAACAGAGTATGAAAGGTAGGGATAAACTAATGCAAAATATGAAGTCAGAAGCACATCGGTGCCCGTGAAAGACGAAAGTCTACGAAGAACAAAAATACCAGCACAGACTTTACGTGCGACATGATTTACATGAAAGGAGAAGTTAAGATTCCTATAGACAATTAGGCCTAAAAACTTGACTAATTGCTCAGAACAAACCTCTGTATCGCCAACCCAAACACTCAAAGAGTCATTGCGTCTTGATGAAATTGAAAAGTCTAGCATTGTAGTTGTATCAGTATTCACGGCCAAACCATTACTCTGAAACCACTGGACTATTGAATTACACTGAACAAACGTATTTATCTCCATATTGAAACGACAAGACTCATCAATTACAAGTGTCGCAAACAAACACAACAAGTCCCTCGAAACACAACTGCTGAGGTCATTCACATACAAAATAAATAGGAAGGGGTCCAAGTATGGAGCCCTGTGGCACACTCGTCTTGACAATCTGCTCGTCAGAAAAGCTTTTTTTCTAGTATTTACGTCAACGTATGGAATTTCCACAACTTGTCTACGCTGACTCAAGAAAGATGACAGCCATTGGTTTACCAAGCCATGCACACCCACTCTGTCAATCTTTTGCAAAAGAAGTTCATGCGAAACCATGTCAAATGCTTTTCTCAAATCAAAAAAGATACCAGCAGAAAACTTTCCTTCATCAAGAGCTTTAACAACTTTATCCAAGAGAGCAAACATTGCCTTCACAGTTGAGCCTCCCTTGACAAATCCAAACTGTTTGTCAAACAAAACGATATTACTCTCCAGGAAAGCCGTTAATCTTATCAAAACTGCCTTCTCAAACACCTTAGAAAATGTCGATCCAATCGAAATAGGCCTGAAATTATCAAGTTCCTCAACCAGTCCCCTTTTATGTAACGGCTTCACTATAGACAACTTTAAAATGTCAGGAAACACGCCATTTTCAAACGAAAAAGTTATCAAACGAGCAAGTGGCCAAACAAAATACTCCGTACATGATTTAAGAATCTTCGATGATATATTGTTGAAGCCAGAAGAAGCCTTTGGTTTTTAGATCTGATGATGTCAGATACTTCCACTTCAGAAACAGGTGAAAAGAAAAATGAAGACACCCCTGCACATGATTGTTGTTGAAGAATAGACGTCGTCTTAATTAAGGAAAGATGTCTTCCATAATTGCATTATGGAAGATGAACTTGCATTCGACACATTAATGAAGAAATCATTGAATAAGTTGGAAACGTCTTTCGGATCCCTAACAATGACTCCATTACTATCCTTGATGGGTCGAGGGATATCTGCCAAAACTTATGCCTTACCTCTATGCTCGTTCACTATGTCTCACACAGTCTTAATTTTATTTGAGGAAGTCTACAGTAAATGTTTAACTTTAGATGACTTAGCTTCCCTCACACTAGCCCTATATTGCCTCTTTAAAGAAAGCTATTGTTTTCTTCTCTCATCAGAAGAACTCAGGTCTTTAGTTTTATAATACCAATGCGCAACAAAACCACGTAGCTCAATTTGCTCCTGGGTTAAAGACACTTTGGCATTTGGAGAACGCCCACGAATCCGAACTCTTTTCTCAGGAAAAGCTTGAATGAAATAAAACTCTATAGAGGACATAAACAAGCTCATCTTATCATCCATTGTTCTAGCTGCATAAACATCATGCCATGTTTCCCTACCCAGAAGATGTCTAAAAATACGAACATTATCCTCTACAAATGATCGCTTAAGCATAAACATAGGGCAATCAGGACTAGATAAACACCTGATATGTGAGATTTGTGCATGGTGATCGGACAAGGCATTTATCACGACAGAGCAACTGAAAATGTCTTCAGAAAGATCAGTATATACGTGATTGATTAGGGACCGGGAGTTTTTAAATTCCCTCGTAAATGAAGTTACTTTATTGCTTAAATCGTGAGATGCCATCATGGATAAAAGACTATCTACTTTCATGTCAGCAACAGAGAGATTAACATTGAAATCACCCACAACAACAGTTCTAACTGCTGGATTTATAATTTATGGATTTATAATTTATAACTGCTAGTTATAACATTTAGACCACTTACAGCTTGTGTTTGAATTGCTTTCTTTCCACAGTCACGCATTAGGATCGGCATTAATAAATTGCATTAAATTCTGGATAATTCCTCTTAGTATTGGAAAAAAACTATTTTGTTAAGCTTTAATGACGTTGAAGTAAATCCGTTGATTTCGTTTAATAAAATCTTAGATTTTCGGTTGTGTTAAGTAATATAATTTAGTGACGTCAAGTTTAGATGTCTGGTAGGTCATTCTACTGCCCCTCGTTTGCCAGTTGCCCATACGTAACCCTAAACTGCGCGCCGGGGTTTGACTTTGTTGAGGCATGTACTAACGTTTATTTCATAAGGTGTAATGGGTGAGCTCCTGTTTCAACCAAATTTCATAGTGTGTATTATGTGTTTTAGTTTGTTGTCGGATTGTTTGCGATAAAGAACGAAACTTATATTCGACAATGCCAAAATTTTTGTATGAGTACTGGGTTTGCAATTCCTGAATTCAGTGTGGATTGCTCCGTAGTGAAAGTTTAGGTACAAACAATTCCATTAGCATAAAGGTTGCTCCGTATGTATAAAACCAAAATTGTCTAAAACATGTCATTGTTTTCAAATTTTCACATAGGCAGTTCACAGTATTGAATTGTTCTATTAGGAAAATGCATTATGCACCGTCAGGGACAGGTGTTCGCCCTGGTGTGTGGGACTCTCACCCACTAAAAACCTACCGGTCCAGGCATTGGAAACCCTCTCGGGAACGCATCTCTGCAACTACTTCAAGAGGGTGCCATCGTTCGCCCAATGGGCATTACTTCAATCTAAAATCCACCAGCATGAGCTATTCTGGTGCTTTATAGCTGCTCTCTTCTTTTTTGCCTTAGCACCCTCTTGCAGAACGCAGCGACAGCGTTCCACGATTCGGGACTGGACAACATCTCTTCTATAAGAGTCTCCGGCGAAACATGCCCGATAGCTGCCTCCAGTTCCCTTCTCTCCGTTTCCCACCTTCCACATTTGAAGAAGGTGTGCAGGGCATCGTCCGCATCCGAATCCCCGTACTGGCATTCCGGACTCGGGATCTTCCCCATTCTGTTAAGGTAGAAGCCGAAACAACCGTGCCCAGTGAGAAGCTGGGTAAGGTAGAAGTCTACCTCTCCATGCTCTCTTTCGGTCCATCTCCTCAGATCACCTATGAGCCTATAAGACCAACGTCCTCGACTCTCCGTCTCCCATCGAGTTTGCCACTCATCCATTGTGTGCGAACGGGCAGTAGCACGGCTGACAGTGCCATTCCCATCGTATAAACGCTTCCGCTCAAGAGCAAGAAGATCGATGGGAATTACCCCCGCAATCACAAGGACGGCCGGCTCCGAAACGGTACGATAGGCAGATGAAATCCGGAGAGCTCCTCTCCTCTGCACCGCCACGACCTTCTTCCTGTAACGCTTCTGCCGCAAGGCATCCGCCCATATCTCGCAACCGTAGAGGATAACCGAGTTCGTCACGGACATGAGGACTCGGCGCTTAGTCTCTGCGGGTCCACCGACGTTGGTCATGAGCCTACTCAGATTGGCCACAATCTTTTCAGCTTTCTCGGCCGCACAGGCGATGTGGTCCCAGAATGTCATACGGGAATCCATTCTCACTCCTAGATACTTGACGCAGCGTTTGGTATCGATGAGTTCCGTGTTGACGTTTAGCTGCACGACGGGATCTATCCTCCTCCTCGTGAGAAGCACGATCTCTGTCTTCTCGGTGGCCAAAGACAGTCCATGCTCACCCATCCAACAGAGTATTCGCCTCAGAGCTAGACCTAGCAATCTCTGGGCCTCATCCAACTCTCTCGCGGTTATGACTACGGCAATGTCATCTGCATAACCTACGAGGAAGGTGTCGTGGGGCATCTCCATACGAAGAACCCCGTCGTACATGATGTTCCACAGGTCTGGGCCAAGAATCGAGCCTTGGGCAGCACCTGCCGTCACTTCCCTACAACGTTCCAAAGACCAGTTTCCGATCCCTAAGGTAGTTATTTAGCAGCCTCAAGATGTTGGAATGAAAAACGTGGACTGTAGGGCACCGAGCATGTCAGCCTAACTGGCCGAGTTAAAGGCGTTCCTTACGTCCAGTGTTACCAGCATTACCAGTTTGCGGTACCGATGATCTCCCTGCTGTACTGACTCGAACGCTCTGACAACCTCACCGACAGCACCAATCGTAGAACGACCCGCGCGGAAACCGAAACTGGCGGTCAGAAAGTCCTCCAGCCGCTTCAACAGCCTGGATCAGCCTAGGCTTGATCAAACGCTCGAGGAGTTTTCCCACTGTGTCCAGCATGCAGAGGGGTCTGTATGCGGAAGGGCTTGTGGGGTCTCCTTTTCCCTTGCTGACCAACACTAGGCGCTGGATCTTCCAACGAGGAGGGAACACGCCTTCCAGCAGGCAGCGGTTATACATATTAAGCAACAGCTGCGGTGAACCACTAGCCACTACTCTAAGCACTTCCACTGGGATTCCATCGGGCCCGGGAGCCTTCCTACAGCGCATCGAAGCGATGGCGCTTTTCAGCTCTAGTTCAGTGAACGGAGGCACCTCTTCGGGACGAACTGCGATATGCTCCTCCGGCCTAATCTGGTGAGACGGAAACAGAGCATCAACTATTACCTCCAGTTCGGCTGCGCTCATGTTAGGGCTAGCAGATTGGGCACCTAGCCGTCGCATGACGATTTGGTAGCCCAGTCCCCAAGGATCGGCGAAGTTCCTTCCACTTGGAGGCCTTGCTCACCGTGATCGCCTGCCTGAGACTTCTACGGGCATCCCTGTACTCTTGCATTAGAGCTTCGGGAAATAGACCCCCCCTCCTTCTTCCCCGGGTGACCTTCCGTCTAAGCCTCAAACAAACTCTCCGTCGATTGGCGATATCCTCCGTCCACCAGTAAGCCGAGCATCTGTTTCTCCCCAAGGATCTTTTCCGTGGCATTGCGGCGTCACAACCGCGCGCAATGAGACTCATAGTGGCGTCAACAATGTTTGTGGTACTACCCGCTAAAGAGAGAACTGTCTCCTTGCCCTCGTCAATCGCCAAGGACAAGGATTCAGCACTGAGCCTAGAAGCATTCCAGCCTGAAGCCCGAGTTGGTACGATTCGGCTCAGTCTGCTTCCGATAAGACTGAAGGTGATGTACTGATGATCGGAACCGGTATAATCCTCGATCACCCTCCAATCCGTGATTCTTCCTGCGAGTCCCTCCGACGAAAAAGTGAATCGGGGATGGTCTGTCTGTAACCTGGTCTTCTGAAAGTGGGTGCACTCCCCACATTAGAGACCACTAGACCGGTCCGGGCTGCCATCTCCAGAATCCGGAAACCCCTTACATCCGTCGCAGGCATGCCCCACTCTACAGACTTGGCGTTGAAGTCTCCAGCTAAGATTATCCTACTGTTACCTAGGGTCAAGATAATATCCTCTAGGTCATCCAGCTGATTCTGGAAATCTGCTATGTTAACATTAGGTGAGAAGTAGCAGCTCACAAAAATTGCGTCGCTGGCATTCACCCATACAATTCCTCTGTTCCTACCGTGACCTTTAACCAACACGTTGGTATTCGGGACCCAGATGGCAGTGGTCCCCAGATAGTCCGGAAACCAGTTGGGTCCAACCCGGTCACGATAGTGCTCGCTTAAGATGAGCAGATCGATCTGTTTTTTCCAGAATAAGCTGGGAAAGAAGATCGTTAGCTACTCGACTACGATGGAGATTGCCTTGGAGCACACGCATCACTTTTTTGTTCTAGAAGCCTCAAGAGCTCTCTTAAACGTGAGACAGGTTCTCGAGCCAGGAGTGTGCTTGGTGTCAACGGTGTCCTGATCTTCGTTAGCACACAGAAAGCACTTTGCTTTAGCAGCACAGGTATCTCGCTTGTGTCCGCTCTCCCCGCACTTCAGGCAAAGGTTCAATGCCTTCCTGTCGGGTCCCTTGCAGTCCGTCTGCAGATGGCCGTAGCCGAAACATCTGAAGCATCTGGTCACTTCCACCCTTCGACGAATCCTGCAATTGACCCACCCAATTTTGATTTTTGAAGTCCTCAGCAGCTGATTAACTCCCCACTCAGACAGAGAGACAACTGCGAGTTTCTGCTCCCTTCTGTTTGGTTGTGTCAGGAACACCTTGACCACCCCTGCGCTAGCACCGAGCTCCCTTTCAACAGCCTCCTGAACCTCCTCCCCCGTAGAGAAACTGTCTAGGTCTCGGATCTCTATCGAGGCTCTAGGTTCTAAAACACTGACGGTGCCGCTCTCGCCAATGGCCGTCTTCAAAGCCGAGCTGAACCCGTCTTTGTCTGTGGTCTTCGACCCGAGCTCCACCAGAAGACCGCCGGTGCGGGTCGGACGAATAGCCCTGACTTCCGCCCCCGAGTCCTCCGGCTTTATCTTTGAACGGATGTCCTTTAGCAGGTCCGCATACGACTTACCAGTGGTTGGTCGAATGAGGACTGCATCCGGACGCGTCTTCCTCCTCTCTTCTTTCCTCAGCTTTGCCGTTGCAGAGGAGGCGGCAGGAGCTGCCTGTTTCTGCACAGCCTCGGAATTCTTCTTTACGGTCTTCGCAGCTTGCTTTTCTTTTCTAAGCCTTTTCTTCCTATTCTGACGGTCTTCTTGCCAGAGTTGCTCCTCTGAGTGGACCCGTTCGGCGTTAGATGGGCCCTTTTTCAGGTGTGGGGTGACCGGCTCAGGACTAGCCCTAGCCGGCGTGCCACTCCCCACCGGGTTACTTATCGTTAGAGGAGGCAAATTGACCTCCAGTCTTGCAACTTCATCTGGCATTGCCCTCTTCCTCTCACCACTCCTCATCTCGACTGGAGAGGTAGTGGCGCCGACCAATTCTCGTTCCGAGGTGACTGCCTCACTACGCTGCTTCCGGCTCGTGTGGATTCCGTACAAAGACTCCCTGATCCTCGCCACGCCACTCTTAATTACAGTGGGAACTCGATGGTTCGTCTTCATAACGGCTTCAAATTCTTTCAGGACTTCTTCAATGGCTTTGAGACCCTGTTCCTCTTCAGTGTTTGCCGTGTCAGCCAATTGCCTAAGAGATTCTAAATTGGGGACTGCTCTCGCAAGACTCTTAGGCTGCTCCGTCACATTCGTACTCTCCCTGTTATCTTTCCTATGTAGGTTCTCATTGAGAAGTGTACCGTCCTTATTGAACGTGCTTTCAGCAATCTCCATGAGCGTGTCTTTTTCTTCGGACGTTGATGACCTAGCCGATTGAGCTCCCGAAAAAGCACCTTGAGGTGGAGAACGAATGTTTTTCGAGCTCTTCCCAAAAGGCATGGGACCCGCCAGAACCGGCGTTCCTTGTCCTTCCTTTCTTTTCCTTTGTCGAAGATGGTCCAGATTTACCATACATTATGTTTATTGAGGCATTTATCCCCATTCAGGTGCAGGGGCTCGTTCCCGAACCACAGCCGGGGCATAAGCCAGCGACCGGCCAGTGGGTCCTACCCAGCAGGCCAGCATTCCGCCTCCCGCTCCCCTACGACTCCATAGGAACCTCCAATCCATCCTTCCGTCCCTTGCCCTCTTTATCCGCAACACTGACCAAGTATAGCGGCCTTGGAGAGTTCAGTAGGATATCAGAATTGAAAGCCCCTTGCCCAACACCTCCACCGCTGACTGAGCCAAACGGGGGGCCCCCTGGTTAAGATGGGCCAAGTCTCAACCGCAGTACATCCAGGGTTTAGTGATAGCAAAGTAAAGTGTTGGATCCAGAATCCCGCAGGCAGACCTTGTCCTCAGTCACCAGCACACCACGTGAACCTAGATTCCTGTTTCACCCATGCGGGGTAATCATGGGCGTTTTGCGGGTAAACCACTTCAAGCTAGTATCAATCAGTGCATATACGCTTTAAGGTGGAAATGTACTAACTCTACTGACCAGGGACGCTTCTCCCTGTCTGTAGCACCCACAGCGCAGTCAGTACATGGGCTGCGCTGATAGTCTGCACAGCTTTATCCTGGGACGCATAATGCCAACCAGTCTATACTGACCACTTGCTCGGGGAACCCGGGGTCGCCAACCCCGTCTGGTTACGAGTAACCAGCCCCTGGGAGATCTATTAATATGTTAGTTATTTATAACTTAGTATGAGTATAACGCATGTAACTTGTTATTATAACAGCTTGTTATCATGTATCCTTTGTGTCCACCTCCGCTTCATATACGATATACTGAGTATTTATTGTCATTATCTAGCTTCTGAGAAACATTTATAGCGTGATGACAGGGGTCTTTTACATTTTTGAGACTTTTTCAAACCTCCAGGACTCTAAGATGCTTATCACCCATTTTTTATGTTCTAGCCTGTCTGACTGAGGGTTGCCCTTATATCTTCATTTTAGCAACCGTAGCTACCGAAATAGTTTTCCGATTATTTGATGCATTATAAATATGCAAATTTAATGCAACTCTTATGGGTTTGTAACAAACTGCAAATACCCGATTTTTAGAGCTTTTAATGCTATGACCTTGCAAAAATATTCAATAAATCTAAAGAAATACAACTAGTTATAACAATAAATTACTTGTTTAATACTTACAAATCCATAGTTTTAAGCAGCTGCAATAAAATAACCTGAAAGTTTAACCGTTGCCTTTACTCAGTAATAAACAAAATTTAGTGACGGAATTGAGTTAATGAACGATGGAGAGAGTATTAAATCTAATTGAGCAATAGCTGATAGAATAATCATTCTATCAACAATGTAGACTGGCACTCACTACGACACACTGTAATTAAAACAACTCGATTACCTCTCCGTTGAGTCTTAGCGATGGCAATGATTTAATAATCGGTGAAGAGAATTTTAATCAACTTGAGCAACGGCTGATAGAATAATCATCTTATCAACATTGTAGATTGGCACTCACTACGACACACTGTAATTAAAACAACTCGATTACCTCTCCGTTGAGTCTTAGCGATGGCATTGATTTAATAATCGGTGAAGAGAATTTTAATCAACTTGATTGAGCAACAGCTGATAGAATAATCATCTTATCAACAATGTAGACTGGCACTCACTACGACACACTGTAATTAAAACAACTCGATTACCTCTCCGTTGAGTCTTAGCGATGGCATTGATTTAATAATCGGTGAAGAGAATTTTAATCAACTTGAGCAACAGCTGATAGAATAATCATCTTATCAACAATGTAGATTGGCACTCACTACGACACACTGTAATTAAAACAACTCGATTACCTCTCCGTTGAGTCTTAGCGATGGCATTGATTTAATAATAGGTGAAGAGAATTTTAATCAACTTGAGCAACAGCTGATAGAATAATCATTTTATCAACAATGTAGACTGGCACTCACTACGACACACTGTAATTAAAACAACTCGATTACCTATCCGTCGAGTCTTAGCGATGGCATTGATTTAATAATAGGTGAGGAGAATTTTAATCAACTTGAGCAACAGCTGATAGAATAATCATATTATCAACAATGTAGACTGGCACTCACTACGACACACTGTAATTAAAACAACTCGATTACCTATCCGTTGAGTCTTAGCGATGGCATTGATTTAATAATCGGTGAAGAGAATTTTAATCAACTTGAGCAACAGCTGATAGAATAATCATTTTATCAACAACTTAGACTAAGCACTTGATATAACACATTGATATATAAATAACTCGATTGCCTAATCAGTCAAGACGTACCGATATTATTAATGAAGGGTGAAGGGAGAATTTACGAACCAGAGCAACATTGTATAGACCAATAATGTAATCAACAATTTTGGACTAAAAACTTGCTGCAACACCACAGTAATGTATATATCAATATAAATGACTCGATTGCCTAATCAGTGGGGACGAACCGATAGTATTAAGTTAATGAATGGTGGAGGGAGAGTTAATCAGCCTGAGCACCTCTGATAGAATGATCGGTTCATTGATAACGGCTACGACTCACTACAACACACAGTAATCTAGATAATAATCTGGGTGACAAGGAACTAGTAAAGCAATTTGTTTAAAAACCCAATCTTGCAATATATATCTTATTTATTTCCGGAAATAATATATTAAAAGTTTATGCCTTTTCAAGATAGACCATTAAAATAACCAACGATGATAAGGAACTATTTAGTTTTATTAGCTTAGTATACTAACCAATACACAACCAGTAAACTCTTTTCATTAAACTAACCTATCTAAAAGAAAGACTCTTGGATCTATTTGAAAAATTTTAAAATAGTACTATTTTAGTGTAAATGTTGTTAAAACATTTGGTACTATCAAATTACTTGGTTTTATCACATTTCTAAAACATATCCGTCTGGATTTATAAATATTACTGAATTTAAAGCCAGTGAATTGAAAATAACAAAATTTCAAATTCTTTTATATCTTTTACTTGCTTTTATATTGTATGTTGGTTTGATATATTTTATTGTAAATAAAAAAATACAAATTGTATGGCTTTTAAATTTATTTCAATAAAATCTTAATAGTAAAATTAATTTTTATACCTACTAATTACTTTATAAAAAATTAAAAAATAATACAAGTAGAACGGGCGCCACTTTGGCCGTAACATGGGCTCTTATGGAGTTATTCTGGACCAATGAGAAAGCAGCAATGGCGGCTAGGCCACGCCCCCTGCCCCCCTCCCCTCCCCCCTCCCACACCCCCCGCCCCCTCCTAGACCCCCTGCGACGACCCCCCCAGCCAATGGGAGAGCAGCAAGCCCCCCACCTTACGAGAGCGATGGCGGACGAGCGATGGCGGACGAGCGATGGCGGACGGTGTCATGGCGGATGAACAAAAATTTGTGTCTCCGGCGGCCGGTATCCGAACCCGGGCCCCTACGAATGCGAGACTGTCGCGCTGACCACTGGACCACGGAGACGAGTTGTGCGTGGCGGCGCGATATGGCTGTACGTGCGGCGCGGGGCGCCCGGCGATCAACGGGTTTTTTCCATATCAGCTGTAGTTTCTTAGCTTTGCGACTGCGGTGCTGCTATCTGGTAGAGACGGCTTACAACATGCTGGTAGCGGCAAGTGAGGACGCAAAAAGTATGCCTACTGTAACACTATTTTTCTTAGCGTACGTGTGCGACTGCGGTGCTGCTATCTGGTAGAGACGGCTTACAACATTCTGGTAGCGACAAGTGAGGACGCAAAAAGTATACCAAGCCGCCCAGGATTTGAACCCTGGTCCCGGATCTCATATTGTAGAATTTGTTTTCCGGTGGTCCAAAGACGTATGCTTATCGCGTTTTTTCCACAAACAAAAACGATTTTGTATCTGTCTGCAAAATCAAGGGTCTCACTCTTAAACCTAAAAAACTTCAAAAAATCTAAATTTTGAAAAACTTAAAGAAATGGTTCTTAGTGAAACCTGGGTAACACTCGATATTGAAGAAAACAGAATTAGGAGAACAAAGTCCAGGCAAATAGTTACTGTCAAAGAGACAAAGGTTTTCAAAATTACAGGTCCAAAACGCAGACGCGAAGGTGAGTATGGAACCCTGCCTTATGGTTATTGTAAAATGTCAAAAACCAGTTAGATGGTACCTTATGCTGACAATACAGAATTATGTTAACAAGTAATGAGTCTATTGTCACAGTCGAATTGAGTTTGGAGCGAAAATGAGAAAATAATGAATAAATTTACCTCTGTACTGTATTCCCTTTAGTCGTACTCCATCCACCATCACCACGACACCGGAAATATTCTGGTTCTTCATCTTCCTCACCCGAATATCCTGATTGCGAATTCCGCAAAAAACTACTAATCACTAGCACTGGAGACCACGGATGACGCAGAGGATGATCGTGATAGTGGTATTATTGAAAAACGTATCAACGAGAAACGAGTATAGGTGATACGCACCAAGAATAATTGGTAGCACTCTGCACGGAGCCGAACTCAGTACTGAGAGCGGGATACGTGGCAGAACGGCGCCTCTACTAGCACATGTGGTCAACACATGTTGTGACGCACTTCCTGCGCTGTTGTATTCGCGGTTCCAGAGCCGGGGTGACGAGGAGGTTGGTCTAAACACCGTAGAAAACAAACTTTTCCTTCGGTCGTTACGAGGTGTGACCATGTAAGGTGCGAGGACTCACGCATGTAGATGGGTGGAAACCTTCACTGGACGGGCACCTCTAGCGTCCACCACCCTGTTAAAGCGCTCGGAAACCCGTGTTTACGTCAGCAGGTGTATAATGATATGAAGTATGCAATAAGGCTAATTTCAGCCACTAATCCGATTTATGCCTCTGCAGACTCTAGATTATATAAACTCTTTCCACAATCCTACTACCACTACTAAAGGGAATATAGTATCATACTCTCGGTCTTTATCGCTGCTCGAGAGAATACCCTTGTTCAACGGACAAGGAAGGGAGGTGGGAACTCGTTGTCCCATCACAGCATACAGCGTTGGTTGGGGCTGTATGGGTATTCCCGGTCGGCGTGTTGACAGTCGATCAGAGTGTTGACAACCATCGGTAATGCCAGGGGATAACGGAGGCATGAACTAGCGTCTTTTGGAGCATGCCACGGTCTACAGCGGTGGAGGGGCTGTAGAATTTAGGGGGTTAAATATAAAAGATTACTTAGATATTCATCATTTGCGTAATGGACAAGCGTCAAGCAATAGCTAACGAGCTACACAGACCGGCTCGTCGCAATTTCAAGAGGCGTGGCGTCACCTTAAAAGGTAAAGACGATTTGTACCAAGCGGATCTTGTAGAGATGCTACCGTACGCTGGTGAAAACAAAGGTATGAAATACATACTTACGATGATAAATTGCTTAACAAAGTTTGCTTTTGCTGTACCGCTAAAGAGTAAAACCGGATTAGAGGTAGCGAGAGCGTTAGAACCAATTTTGAAGAAGCATAAGATGAAGAACTTTCAGACCGATCAGGGTAAAGAATGGTTCAACATTCATGTTAACAAACTGATGACGGCGTACGAAATAAATCACTATAACACTTACTCAGAGCTTAAAGCAAGTATAGTAGAACGGCTCAATCGGACGCTAAAAGAAAAAATGTGGAAACTGTTTACTGCTAGAGGTAATTACGAGTGGCTCTCCATGTTACCGAGAATAGTTAAGGAGTACAACGCGTCCGTTCACAGGAGCATCGGTATGAAACCGAAGGATGTGAGGGAAAAACACGTAAAGCTTATTCTGACGCGTATCGAAAAATCGAGAAGAAATAAAGGGAAAAAACAGATCGAGTCAAAGTTCAACGTGAACGATAAAGTAAGAATTAGCAAGTACAAGCGTGTTTTTAAAAAAGGTTACATGCCGAACTGGACGAATGAAATATTCACAGTGTTCGCCGTGAAACCGAGCAATCCAAAGACATACATTCTGATGGACTCTAGCGGGACTGTGTTAAAAGGTGGTTTTTACAAAGAGGAACTAGCCAAAGCAAAAACTGGTGACGTTTATCTAATTGAAAAAGTATTAAAAAGAAAAAAAGATAAAGTACTTGTTAGATGGACAGGTTTCGATAAAACAAGTGATACGTGGATAGACAAGAAGCATATTATCTGAGGACTTAATGTTCCGTCCAAGAGAGAGAGAGAGAGAGAGCGACTGCTGGTGCAAGCTATATTTAAACATAGATATTTACGATGCGCAGTCAGTAACAGCTGGAATGCGTGTCGTGAAGCAGTCTCTGGAGCTACCCGTGTCTAATTTTGACCGGTATGTGGGTGGAGGGGGAGATTTGGAAAAAAGCAAGCACGGTCTTCTCCTACCAAACTCTATACGCTGTATTATTGCAGGGCCTTCTAATTGCGGTAAAAACCAACGTGCTGTTCAACCTCTTGTTTGATCCAAACGGCCTTGTTTACGAGAACGTGTACGTTTTTTTCTAAATCACTTTATCAACCCAAATACCAATTTCTTGCAAAGGTATTGCCTAAAGAGATTGGTTACTTTCCTTCAGATGACAATAACACCGTTATAAGTCCTAGCGAAGCCAAACCGCATTCCATTATGGTTTTCGACGACATAGCGTGTGAAAAGCATGACAACATCCGCGCTTATTTCACTATGGGCCGTCACAACAATATCGATGTTTTCTATCTTGGCCAAACGTACAGCAGGATCCCCAAACAACTGATACGAGACAATGCAAATTTTTTAATACTCTTTAAAACAGGATGACATGAATCTTAAAACACGTGTACGCTGATCACATCAATACAGACATGCCGTATGACTCTTTGAAAAAAACTATGCACTCTAGCGTGGAATGACAAGCATGGATTTCTTGTCATAGACAAGGATCGCGACCTTTATAAGGGCAGATACCGCGTTGGGGTTGACACTTTCCTTGAGTCACTATGAGTACGCGGATCTATTACTACAACGACGTTAGAAGGTATGCAGATGCCGGTTGCGGTGGTATCAAGAGACTTACAAAGGTAAGCTCTAATCTTTGCACGTGGTATTACGCAGATAAGAAAAGGTTTTGCGGTAACTATTGCAGTAGACGTGGTGCACACGGTCATGCGTATAATAGACTTTGTTGGCGTCATAGAAGACCAGGTTGCTACAGCAGGAGCTTACCGCCAATAGTGCTGTTGATGATTTCATCTAGCCAGCGTATATACAACAGAGATAGGTGGATAGCGTTTATAGCCGAGTGTCAGGAGAAGAATGTACCTATTGAATTGGTAATTTACCATGAGGACATGCTAAACGGTACGGTGCGTGAACCCATGAACCTACTGTCTCGGTTTAGACCGTTCCCCGACCTCTTTGGCAAGCCGATATTGAAACTCAGTAACAGTCACGGTAGTTTGAACTTTACTCAGATATACTTAAGGATGTTGAAGTATGCTTGTGATATACCTTATGCCACTAAGTGTATAGTGTTGACTGAGCGCAGTATACCAGTTAGATCCCCCGTTACACTCTATAGACGTGCACTGCGGTCGCGGTGTTACTTAAACATAAGTTACAATGTAAGTTACGGCCCAATGCCTAGTAGTGTAATGGGAAGGCGGGGTGGTAAACCGTTTGCTGCAGTGAACAACATATGTCAAGGACTGTACACAGCAGATTTCTTGAAAATTGCATTACCCACAGTACCACTGCAGTGCGAAAAATTCGGCATCTCTTTGGTAACGAAAACCGGTGAGTATAAAATAACGCAACCAAACCTGTTTAGAAGCTGGCATGAATTTACCGGCGCAAACTCGGATGAGTTTCTTCTTCTAAACTCATATCTGTTGCACAACACTAACGTTGATCGACCTATTCAACGTTTGAAGGAATATATGGACAGAAACAGTGTCAAACGATCAGTATACGGTCGCTGAGATCCCTCAGTGGCGGCACGGTATTAAAAGAACATTTATTTTTAGAGATATGACGCTACGAGAACGCATACCCAGATTCAATCCTGAGACAGACAGATATTACTAAGGCCTACCATTGACCTCTGGTGTTTCACTTAAAGAAGTGATTCGTTACATTAGAAAACACAAGAAGCGGGCATTGTTTTTTAGACAAGTAGAACTACCATGAAGAGGGTAAGGTTTGACGATAGAGTGGAGGTAAGGCTAGTTCCGCGGTATGACGAGTGCAGATTATTCGATACTTCATCATTTTTCGAACAGATGAGGAAATCCTATATAAATAAACAGATAGCAGGCTGTGGGTTCAGTGTCAATCATGGCGCGAAACAAGAAGCAGCTTATGACGGAGATATCAAAATTAAAGAAAGCTATAAAACAAAAGTATAATCGGTTTAAGCGGGGTGAATTGGAGTCCGAGGAGATGTTTGAAAAGCAATACCAGCCGTTGATCAAGGAATTGCGTGACACCAAGGAGACCCGCACTTTACACACCGATGTCAAGAAGGAAATCAAGAAAGAGGAAGATGATGCAGATGATGACGATGATGAAAACTCAGAGTTTCTACCAAATGTATTTTCTTCGCCGAATCTTCCCCATTTAAAAACCATCGGTCTCCACTAGACTTGATTCTGGAGCAGAAGAAGTGTTTGAGACAGACGACCAAGGTGATGGTGGAAACAGCGAAATTACAAAAATGCTCTCAACACCTACGGGTCTACAGACGGGCGTCCCAATATATCGCCGACAGCTTTGCTCATCCGTTGACCAGAAAGTACATGCAAGAGCTTATGAAGGATTTGGGTGGGCGTTCATCTAAAATTGACCATCTTTACGGTCCTCGTTACGAAAAAAATACTTTAATGGTTGGCAATAAGGAATTGCAGTTTGATGAGGACGGTAGTATTCGAATAGATGATGTGGCGTATAAGCCACAAGAGGGTCTGTACGAGTTGATTTTCAAGCGAATACCGGATGATGAAATCTACAATGACGAAGACAAAATCGCTTACAAAGATATACTGAAGAAAACTAGCGCTCATAAAAGAAACTATAACCCAAATGGAGTTATCAATCGCAACACGTCCGCTCAAGTATAAGTATGTAATTTCAGACTTATTTCCAAAAGTAGTTAAGGGTTCTGGAGCTGACAGGAAAGCTCATAGTGTGACTAAATCACTATCAGATCCCGATACGGTTTACTGGAACGATCCAAATGAGTTGTGCGACCGTCTTAGGCTGTTGGTGGCATCCGCTGAAGCTGGAAACACGAACCACAAGAACGAGATTATAAATATCATTGAAGAATTGAAAGAATCAAAGACTATATCAGGTGATGGTAACGCGAGATTCAGATCATTGATGAGATGACCGTCAATAAGTTTGGTCAGAGGCCACAATCTCTGAAGAAGCAAGACATCCAGAGAGTTATGAATACTGTAAACAAAAAGCTAAAGAAAGATGTAAGAAGATTGTACTCTCAAATTGCAATCCTTCAGAATCAAGCGCTTATTCAGCAGGATCAAATAAACAGCTTACAAAATACAAATGAAGAAGCTATAAGACGTCTAGCAGTTCAACTATTTCACTGGATCAACAAGATACACACTACCGTACCTCCAGCTCGCTTCCACGCCGTCTTAGATGCTGATGAAAACTCATATATTGACTGGGATAAGATATTTATAAAGAGCAATGTACAGGAGGAGTCTTCATCACTTGTAAAATGAGTGTGGACAAGTTTGGACGACGCTTCAAGCGTACAAAGGCTAAACAAGGTCCGAAAGGCGAGGGATTCAATGTGACTGCCGAAGGTGACTATGACGTGCAGAGAAAACGTCTGAGAAATCTAGGGAACCCTGAAGATGAACTAGACGCTGTTAATCTACAGACGTTGATCAGTAAGTTTAGGAAGATCTGCAGACCGAAATGATTACTTTAACCGACAAGTTAAACAGCTTGAAAGATTCACAAGAAAATTCTATGAAGCTTTTAGCGGTTCAATTGTTCCATTGGATCAATAGAGTACACAGTACCGTAGCTGTTGGTAGGTTTCAAGCACACTTTAACGTTGATGCACATACATATATCGACTGGGATAAGATATTTATAAAGAGTAAAGTTCGTGACTCGCCATCACTTGCACAATGAGTGTTGACAAGTTTGGACGGCGATCCAGGCAGTTTGGAAAAGGCGGGTTAAGGGGACCGAAAGGAGATGGATTCAAGCTGACGGCCGACCGAAGGTGACTACGACATTAACGGGAAGCGTCTAAGACATGTAAAAAGTCCAGAAGATGATCTCGACGCCGTAAATCTACAAACGCTGACCAGTAAATCGGTGATAATCGGGAAAGATGGAATTGACTGTCGGAAACAGAGATTGAGCAATATAAGTAAAGCTACAAGACCATACGATGCTCTACACCACTCGCTCAACTGGCCGAACACATACCGTCAAAAGATTTAAAGGATAAATCTTACAAGTTCCAGCGCTTTAGATTACATCAAATTGGGGAGCCTAAACAAAACGATGACGCGTTAACACTCGGTTACTTCAAAAATAACACTATCAAAAAAAGGCAGGATGGTTGGGAGCTTGGAAACAAAAGGCTAAAGCTAGTGGCCGATCCTGTCGAGCTTCGTGACGCTGTGACGCTCAACTATTTCAACGCAAACACAGTTACAAAGAAGCAAGACGGTTGGGAGTTTGCAAACAAAAAGTTAGGGTTAGTTGCAGACCCTACCGAAATGCAGGATGCTGTGACAATGAACTATCTCGTTCGTGTCTTAAGTGAAGTGTTTTACAGTTTCTATATACGTCTCGCTCCTCCTGGTGATAGTGTTAGATCGGTCGCTAAAGACCAGTGGATTCGTTCAAACGTTGTTGATCCGTTTTTCTTAAACGCCAAAACGAAAATAATGAGATCGGAAGACTAATTATATAAACTGTGATTGCAAGCCATACACTGCAGTCTGGTTTTTGGCCACGGCGCGGATAAAATGGCAAAGCGCAAAGGGTCGTCCGTCAGACGAAAGCGAACCATCGGAGGAGCAGGAGGTATTATCTCTAGTGTTATTAACAAGGCGATTGACCTTCTACCTTTTGAAGCACACATCCCCGGCTATTCTTTCTGCGGACCTGGCACATTTTTGAAAAAAAGAATCGCTAGGGGTGAGAAGGGGGTGAATTTATTGGATGAAGCCTGCCGTATTCACGATATAGGCTTACGATAAATACAGTGACTCGGAGCATCGCAATCAAGCAGACAAAGAGTTGGCAAAGCGGGCTTGGGATAGAGTAAAAGCGTCAGACGCGACTTTAGGTGAAAGAGCAGCTGCTTTAGCGGTAACTGGTGCGATGAAAGCTAAAAACGGCTTTCGGTGGTGGGTGGTGGTGGGAAGAGACGAAGGAAAGTTGTTAAGAAGAAGAGCGGAAAGACGAAAGGTAGGGGCCTTTACCTAAAACCTTATCCAAAGAGGGGAGCTGGTGTTAGAAAGAAGAAGAGGAGTTGTTGTAAAAAAAAATCTCGATCCCGATAAGACCGTTGACAAATTTCGAGTTGATCCACTACGCTAAACAACTAAGCATTCCCAATTTTAGAGGGGTGTTTATGCGTGACACGTTACCTCAAACAGGGCCCAGAAAATACGAGTCAGCTATAGTTTAATCTGGACTCAAGTTACGGTGACGGTACTCATTGGGTTTGCTACAGAAAACGCCGGCATAATGTAAGCTATTTTGACAGTTTCGGAAATCTTCGCCCTCCTTGGGAAACTCATATACTATTTCGGACCCACCGCTGACATACAGTATAATTATCAAAGTCGTCAGGGGGTTTGATTCAGTTGTATGTGGACATCTGTGCTTAGAGTTTCTCCAGCGGAAAGAATGTTTTGCCTGAGCGGGAAAGGTTCAAGAATAACTTTGTGGACGTATTTCCTCCATACGACACCAGTGATGGCGATTACGTAATTGGATTGATAGATCTGAGCACGTTCAATTCTATTCCCAATATTGAAAAGAATGTAAACGATAAATTTTATTACGGAAACCATGATGAAGTGATAACGTTTGAGGAAGGTTCTTACGAAGTAGAAGATATTGCGAATTATATACAGGGGAGGACTACCGGAGGGGATCACAGTCCGCTTGAATGCAAATAACAATACTCTTAAGACCGAGATTTAAAAGCAACGTGCAGATTGATTTCAGCAAGAAAGGCACAATTGCATCGATATTGGGCTTCAGCAAAAAGGTGCTGCAAGCTAATAAAGTACACACTTCAGACCTGCCTGTGAATATTCTCAAGGTGAACAGCATAAGAGTTGAGTGCAACGTTGTTCGCGGCTCGTTTGATAACGGTTGTAGAGAGTCACGTTATTCACGAGTTCTTTCCACAAGTAGAGCCGGGGTATAAAATAGTCGAGACACCTGGTACAGTGATTTATTTACCGCTCAACGTTCAGAAGGTGCACACCATAAACTGTCGAGCTTAAAGATCAAGACAACAATCCTGTGAATCTCAGAGGTGAAAACGTTATCTTTGAGGTTGCATATAAAGAAAGTGGGTGCTCATGGGTCTAGTATTTAAGGAGGGTGTGAACATAATTCAGGTCATTAGACCGTCGCGCCTGATAGTGGTAACTTCTGCTAACGCAAATTTTCTTGCGCTCTCTTGGCTTTAAAGTTAACACCGGCGCAATTCGTGAAAATGCTCGATATAGAGAGTCCCGCTGAGTACAATGAAATCATTACCGGACTGGAATATCACACACATAATCCGTATGCTTCAACCACGTTTAATAATAACGATGAAATAAGGATACCAATCGGTTATCAGGATTTAATAACAGCTCCTTTTGAAAGCACACTACACGTTGTGGGTACAGTAAAGCGGTAAGAAAGCTGACGGTACAACAGATGCTAAAGTGTCTCTGGTTAACAACGCGATCGCTTTTCTCTTTGATGATATCCGATACGAGATTGGCGGTGTGGAAATTGATCGCACAAAGAATGTAGGTATAGCCAGTTCGTTAAAAAATATATTATCAGCTCGTGCGGAAGACGAAAATAATCTGGAAAATGCATGCTGGTTCGGCCCCGGGTGGAAAGAAAGAAATGAACAAATTCTCATTTTCTGTGCCTTTAAGGTTGTTGTTGGGATTCGCAGAGGATTACAAGCGAATAATTGTGAATGTAAAACAAGAGTTGATACTGCTGCGATCGGCGACAGATGCCAACGCTATTATTAGCGATGACGCAGCGACCCACACGTTGAAGATCACCAATCTGTACTGGCGGGTGCCTCACATCTCTGTATCCGACTTGTTTCGTGCTAAAATCCTACGTCTAGTTGAAAAAGATACTCCAATACATATACCGTTTAGATCGTGGGAGTTGCACGAATACCCTGTACTGCCGCAAACTGAACGTCAATCATGGACTATAAAAACTTCTTCTCAATTGGAGAAACCACGATACGTGATTGTAGCTTTCCAGACAGAAAGGAAAAACAACTTAAAGAAAGACATGTCATGTTTTGACAGTTGTAAGTTATCGAACATCCGCCTGTATTTAAATACACAATATTTCCCTTATGACAACATTCACGGAGACACCGCTATATTCTACGAAATGTTTGTAAGATTTCAAAACTCCTATTATGGCGATTTAGGTGGTCGTCGGTGGCCTGACGTCAGTCTGGACACGTTTAAAAATAAAACACCTCTGTATGTGATTGATTGTTCACGCCAAAATGATTCGGTCAAGTCTGGACCTGTCGATGTGCGGCTAGAATTTGAGGCTACGGAAGCGTTCAAGGCCAACACCACAGCCTACTGTCTACTGCTTCATGACTCGTATTTCGTTTACACAATGCTCAAGGGCACGGTAAAGAAGATGATGTAACGTGAATAAAACACGATGCAAATGACAGAATCTTTCAGTTTCAAATTGGACGCCACGATGGAAGGTTCACGGAAGATAAATATTGTCCTTGATTTGGTCGGTGAAATCCGTAGATTAATCCGCAATCACCAGTTAACAACAATGAAACGGACGAGTGATGGCTACATGCATTATTGCGAATGTGCGTATACCGCACCGGATTGTCAAGATGTACCAGACACTTGTGTATGTGTAATGATTGACAGGCGGAAAGATGAAATATTCAGACTGTTAAATGAAATTTACGATAACACTGTGCAAAACGACGACGACGATGTCATAGAAGATGATAGTGACTATACGCTATCCTCTATGGAAGAAGGGGAGGAGGAGGAGGAGGAGGAGGAGGTATGTAATTGTATAAGCCAGTGACTAATACGTCAGGTACTTAATGGTTTGCTCAAGGTGTACAGAGTCATTCGTGATCATGGAGCGAAAGAGTGAAGACATACTGGCTACTGTCGCTGATGCTGTGTTCAAGGAGGAGGAGGAGGAGGACCAGCTGGTGAGTCAACCAATGGAAATAGACAAGGTTAAATCAGTCCGTAAAAGCTCAAAACGAAATCTCCCCGAATCTAGTTTACCGGTGTGTGTTTCTAAAGTCTCTTTACTTTTTGAATCCTGATTGTTCCAAATACTTGATTGTAGGATTGTTTGTTGATCACGACAACGGTATGTCGGTATCTTGATGAAAGGTAAAAGGGGAACGTTTGCGTTTTGGAAACCTGAAATGTTCAACATTCTATTAGGGTGCGCGAACCAAATCACCGGACTCTTGGAATCGACAGGCGTGCATAGATTCAGTAGTTCTAAAAGCGAAAGTGGAGAGAATATGGTGGTACGTAGAGTATTTGGTCAGCAGTACGTTGTACTGTACGACGGAAAGAATACATTAACTCTGTCCGTAGACGAGTGGACTCAGTTCACCAACTGTCTGCCCTGCGTAACACGTCAAATCAACGAGTTGTTTTTAACGGAGGATCTATTGAGATCTTACGTCGGTGATGTGTTAGCATTGCCTAACAACGGAAGTCCGGACGAGGGTTACGTTGATCCGCCTGAGGCTTTACCACGTCACCTTTGCGACAGACTTTTTGATGACGTCCAGTGCTACAAACGTTGGCCACATTCCAGCGGCGATGAATGTGGCAGTAGTTGAATTTCAAGCTTTTCAAGGTAACAAAAAACCGTTTATAATCAAAGAGTTTGCCATTGTGGCTAATTCATTTCAATGTCAAATTGTTTTCAAACCTCCGTTTCCTAGGGAGAGATTAAACAAGAAAATGCGTACAACAGCTCTGTGGTTAGAGAAGAACTATCACAAGATCTTGTGGGAAGAAGGCGATTTCCCTTACAGTGGAAGTGTCATTCGCAACCTGTGCAAGCCGTTTTACCATAATTTATACACGTGGTCATGAGAAAGCGAAATTTTTAAGACGGTTTCACTCTAACGTTTTGTGAGCTAGACAACCTGGCATGTTATGACAGTAGTACATTATGCAGTTGTAAAGGATCGCATCGGTTTTCCTGCTCCCTACCGCAACACAGCGGCCGTGATGAAGATGTACGGTGTGCAATGCACGCTGCTAGATGTCGTTTTGAAATCCTGAATAAACAGACTCACCAGTCCGCTTAGTAGTCATTCTGTTCACGGTCACTGTTGAGATTACATCGTGTCAGCATGGCGAGTACAGCTGCTGCTGCTACCGCTGCTGTATGGGACCTCATTTCTCGAGAGCCCAAAGTGCCTGTCGGTGTGCTCACTGATGCGTTCATTTTGAAATTTAGTCGCTTTCTGAATTGGAAGCTTTTATCGGCAAATTATACTTTTTCGTTTGACATGTTGAGAATATTTCAGCATAAAGTAAATTTGGACCACGATTTTGGAAAAATGCTCGCCTTCCTGAATTCATTTTACGTGAAATGATGCCGAACTTTGACACTTACTGTTGGATAGTAATAAGTCGTCACCAGGTTCTATCGGAGCAGTTTATACACGATTTTGCTGAACAGCTGGACTGGGATTACATACTATTGTACCAAAACCTTAGTGGAAAGTTTCTTCAGGACCATTGTAATTATTATAGTGATGAAGCGTAATGTGTCCCGTAGAAAAACTCCAGTTTTACGATAGACCACATTGAAAGGCTTCACCGAGTAAAGTGGTCAACAACCGATTCTCTGCTTGTGTTTCACGAGTCACATTGAAAGGCCTCTCTGAGTAAAGTGACTTGTAGGAATCTTGCTGAGAATCGGATCTCGCTCATCCTCTGTAAGTTACAACGAGTCACATTGAAAGGCTTCTCCAAGTAAAGTGGCTTGTATGAAACCGACTGAGAGATGCTTCAGCTTCACCTGGATGAGACAAGTCATATTGAAAGGCTTCACCAAGTAAAGTGACTTGTCGCGTCCGCCTAGTAGTATAATGTAGATTAGTACAAAAATGTCCTTCTCGGAAGGAGGAGGAGGAGTTCGGCATTGAGTTGAGAAACTACTCCTGGAAAAAATGTCTTTGCGAGAGCTAAGGAGTTTGGCATTAAGTTGAAAACTTCAAAGCTCACGTGGGGCAGAAAAAACACTTGCAAAATATAAAAGTTTTTGCGAGTACTTGACAGTGAGACGGAAAGGTTCGGCATTTAGTTGAGAACTTTAACGGACTCGCTAAACGGTCTCGCAAGGACACCAAAAAAAAAAAAAGTTTACTTTTTCGGAGGTGGCAAATTTGTTATGGAGTGGCCATCACGACAGAGTGGGCGATGGTTGGGGCCCACTCGCAAAGAGAGGTGACACGGAGAGGTTCGGCATTGAGTTGAGAACTTGAACGTGTTCAGTGTTCTTTGTTAAGTGAGATTAGGCCTCCTGGGGAAACTCACTATAATAAAAAAACGCGCCGAGAACCCCTACGGCCTGGCTCAAAGCCTACCGTGGTGATGGAAACGTGGGTCAACTACGCTGCATTCCTGTCTATATTCAGCTTGGCAGTTTGCCACGACCACAGCCGCGACTACCTCCACTTTCATTCCAAGGTGTATATACTACCTGTGGCAAGGTGATCGTCACAGTCACTCTTCGTCTACGTGTCGACGCTCTCATTACAGGTAAGTGACTACACTACACATTTAACTGTTTTCTTTAAGATATTCGACTGCGCTCTCTATTTGCGGTGTGTTTGCTCACGCATAGTTATTCTCAATCCGCTAGCCAAGTTAACAGTTTTACGATGAAACTCGTTGTTAAGATTATTCGCTATACAGATTGTCGGTTTTCCTTTTACAGATTGAAAAATGGAACTTTCTACAAAGCTTTCGTCCCTGGAGAAGCATGGTGAACCCACACCAAAGATGGCGATAAAAGAGTTGACACGGAAAGCTGGCTACAGGATCCTGGAGGCAAAGAAGGTGGACACTAAATTTGACCGGAAGGCAGTGATGTTTACTCGTTAGAAGTGGACAGCACCAAAACAAGCCGTCACATTTCTACCAGTGAGATTTGAAAAAGACTTTAGATGACAGTGATCTACAAGAAATGACGTCGTCTAAAAGGTATAAAGTTAGATGTACGGGTGTTAACGGACTTTTGGTAGATGTTAAGATTTGGAAATGTATGTAATCAGAACGCTTTTAATAATGTAGTACGGTCGTCAACACGTGTGTTATTTCTGCAACGCCCCCGCCTCCCGGCTATTTTTTTACATCGCGGTCGGCAATGTGTTTTTGTTCTTTCTGTCTACAGTGGCTCGCCATATACAAGCAGACGATGGACGTTAATACAGGTAAGTGAATCCCACCTAAAAAGGGAGGGAGGCATTATGTGGTACGCAGTGTAACAACCAGTATCTCTGGACCGACTTTGTGCACCATATGATGCCTTAACCTGGGGGTTGTACGCACCCGGACAGTCCCAAACCCTGTCCGGGGTGGGATTTACGTAAGTGTCTACATGTGTGTTGTGTAGCTTCATTCGCTTTGTCACAATGTTACAGAGTAAGATGGTCTGGTACACACATGCGTAGTTGTAGTCATTGGAATGCACAGCTGTATCCGCTCTGTCACCATGTGCTGTAACGAGGTTATGCTCGCCTACACGAGAGAGCTCTTAAGGTATGCCAACCGAGTGGTCTAAGCGCTCGTCTTACGTTCCGCGGGGACCAGGGTTCAAATCCTGGATGGCTTGGCATACTTTTTTTTTTGCGGCCTCACTTGCCGTTACCATTATGTTGTAAGCCGTCTCTACCAGATAGCAGCACCGCAGTCGCACACGTACGCTAAGAACAATAGTGTTACAGTAGGCATACTTTTTTTTTACGTCCTCACTTGCCGCTACCAGTATGTTGTGAGCCGTCTCTACCAGATAGCAGCACCGCAGTCGCACGCAAAGCTAAGAAAACTACAGCTGATCGCCGATAACGCCGGGCGCCCCGCGCCGCACGTACAGCCATATCGCGCCGCCACGCACAACTCGTCCTCCGTGGTCCAGTGGTCAGCGCGACAGTCTTCGCATTCGTAGGGGCCCGGGTTCGGATACCGGCCGCCGGAGACACAAATTTTTGTTCATCCGCCGCCATGACACCGTCCGCCATCGCTCGTCCGCCATCGCTCGTCCGCCATCGCTCTCGTAAGGTGGGGGGCTTGCTGCTCTCCCATTGGCTGGGGGGGTCGTCGCAGGGGGTCTAGGAGGGGGCGGGGGGGTGTGGGAGGGGGGAGGGGAGGGGGGGCAGGGGGGGCGTGGCCTAGCCGCCATTGCTGCTTTCTCATTGGTCCAGAATAACTCCATAAGAGCCCATGTTACGGCCAAAGTGGCGCCCGTTCTACTAATACAAATAAACTTGGACTTTTAATCTTGATAAACGAGAAGATTTACTGATAAATACTCGTACATGTTCTGTACATTTAGAATCAACATAAAAACGTGGGTTTTTAATGTATATGATACTTATACTTATACTTATAGTAGAGTACAATTTTAATAATTTAAAACCCTTATTTTTACACCATTTAGGACAACTATTTCTCCTTGTATTTAGATTGCAAATCGGTTTCCATGTTTTTGCTAAATTCAATTAAGAAATGTCGAACTTATATATCACGTTTATTCGATGTTTAAAAAAAAAAATATATTTTTTAAATGCCACTGCGTCATAGTACGGACAGATTTAGTCAAAACCAAACATACTGGAAGCCACTCTCCCTGTATTGGGGCAGCCATTCTTTACGTAAACGATGAAAACAGTGAAATACGTTTACGCAATAAAACAAAAAACACATTAGTCTCTTATAGAATCTATTTAAAAATGAATTTTTGAAATCAGACTAATGGGGTAAACTTAATATTTAGCGTTTTACATAATTATTAGCTACATACGTGGTATGATTGTAATTTAATTATTTCTATTATTAGTAGTTTTAAAGAAAATAATTATAGTTTTTTGAAAAGACATAAAAAGGAATATATATATGAATGGAGTTAATAATGATATAACGGTTTATAATCCGGCGACTTTAATGGTACGCAAAAAATGTTTTATTGAATTTATAAATATCTGACGTATTTTAGAGCAAGATCAAAATATAAAGATTGCAACACACAAATCCTGAGTAGTAAAACTGTTGGTTTAGCTGGGTTGAGCAGTGAGGCCTTATATTCTGATAGATACTCTTTCTAATACAGTTTTCTAACGTATTTTGACAGTATTCACCAGCTGTTCGATGTGGCAACCATGTGATACTCTACAATTGGTTATTACTCAAAGGGACTTTCTCTGATGGCTCTTTGTATTGTTTCAAAATCTTGACAAATGATGTGAAGCATGGTTTTGAATGAGAGATTTAAGTATATTATATAAAGTTGTCAAAGCTATAAATTTGTATCTGTCTTTTTTGATATTCATAAAAAAATTTTAATGTTTATAGTTTTTTATTTAAGGTTTACTAAAAATCGCTTTACTCCACAGTTTCGCATAATGTGTTTTGAGGACTTTAAAAACAGAAGAGAGTACTACAAAAAAAAGCAAAAGGGTATTCGTCTCTTATTTTGGACAAGTGGTTAATACTATTTGAAAACTAGAAATGAGCATCGTAAATGTAGTTCAAGAATAAAAATTTCTTTAAATTGAACATTAAATGAGGAACTGACACCTTTTGTTTTGAACAGATGGTGAGAAAGAGTTAATTATATCAACAGTAAGGTTATGTGCAGCAACTCTTGGTTATAATAATTAATTGTGTCGGTTTTTTCTGAGCACATTAATTTAATGAAAATGCTGAAACCTCAAATAACGTATGAAAATAAAATTATCTGTCCATAACAGACATTTGATAAATAAAGGTTAAATTAACTTGCCTGGCTGCTCCTGCCTGTCACGTTCTTGTATCCTCACCTATAATATATACCAGTACGTGTTTGTTAATATTATTTATATTGTAGTTAAATTGTTTGCTGCATTTTGTTAAAATGTGATCATGAGTAAACTATCAATAAAAACTATCAGTTACAGGTTTAATTCTGAAATGTTTACTCGCCCAATAATATTATACCCGTGCCTGTTAGTAGCTATATCTCTACCCTGTGAAACACAAATTTTTCGTAGGATAAAGTTTAAACGACTGTCCTGTGTAACCGAATACTTAACTATGGTCATATGGCATACCATTTTAAAGCCTATTAAATGGCAAAGTTTTTAATATCACTTAACATTCTTGTGTACAGGGTGTGGTAAAAAGATAGGGTTCAATGATATTTCAGTTTTTTCTGAAAACTTAGCAACTTTGCCATTTGAATCGACCTGAAGCTTTAATTTTTCTTTTCATACCGTAAGAACCGATAACTTTTTCAAATTTAAAAGAGAATCTAAAAATGATGTTGTTTGCAGATATTTACGTACAAAAACACGGGTCCTTTTTAGAAAAACTGAAAATAATTCATTTCAGACCTACTTTTTTGGTAGTGACATTTTTATTAACCGCCATTATATCACATTTATATTGCATTATAACTCAAAACATTTTGTCACATCAAGAGCCACTCACCTGTATATGTTTTTGCCACCAAATTGAGTAGACCCTGCGTATTTACTTTCCAGAATTGTACATAAATTGAATTAGAAAAAACTACAGTAATTTATACGAGAACAAATATTATAGAAACATGCTGCTTTAATGTCGGGTGTGATATGAGTTATATGAGTTTTGAATACTTATCCCCAAGCAATAATTACAAAGTATTACATGTTTATTAATAATCCGTGTACAAAACTAAAAGGAAGTTGGGACATAGTTAGCTTATGGTTTTCCTTCAGAGTCATTATAATTAAGGGTGCGTACATTTGGTAGTGTACGTGATGGAAAATCTACAAATAGCAAGCTTAAGTAAATGCAGAATCTGATCAGAGTCACTCCACAAGTGTCAATGCGAAATAGTGACATTACTGAAAATATTGGAAACGTGTTTATTTTT